>NC_056725.1:1624197848-1624352952 GCF_019279795.1 Protopterus annectens
ATCAAATCCTGTACCTTGTGCCTGTGAGGTAAATACCTTCACTATTATTCCAACCCCAAACCCACAGTTGAACGTCCCACTGGTCATCAGTCCCAATATGCATCTTCATTCATTAACAACTGTTAGAATGCTTCTTCTTCTACAAGAAGCTGCCTTATGGCATCCTTCTTGTAAGACTGCAGGCAGTGGAATCACCTGTAGATCTTACCATAAACTGAATAGACATGTATCAGGAGAGGGGAAAAGTTACAAAAAACGTTAAGAGATAGCTTGATTTAAATGCACTTCCGTGTTTGTGCTATGCATTGCAATTGTCCTGAGCACCTTAAAATGGAGGGTCTATGTTCGGCTACCGTTAATTATAAAACGTGAACAGCTAAATCTTAAATGGAAAAGAGCGAAACAAAAAAACAGCGAACAAGGACATCATCAAAAAGAAATGCATAGAATGTCATAGTCGGCCAACATCGCAAACAAAACCAAACAAGATGGAGGGGTTGCACCCCCCACACCTCCCTAACTATATATACCAACTCCGAGATCATACTACAGTGGGGAATAGGGCAAATTTAAAAGATTTCCCTTCACTTACCATATGCATGGCATTACTTCCTGGTTGTTGGTCAACTATGGCCATTCAATGAATTTATTTTCATTTGTGTTTTATTCTTTTCGGTAGCTGAACATGGACAAAAATGGAGAGGCATTAGCAGTTTATTGGCAGAGGTGATTGACTGACTGACTTTTCTTTTGAGGGCTTGGCTGAGAATTTTTCTTACCAGAAGTCTCAGTAGAAATGCTGCAATAACAAAGTTGGCAATGGATTGCAAACCATTAACCTCCAAGAAAACAATTTTTATTTACAGTCAGCACCCTGATTTCTTACTATGCCAGTTGGTAGGTGCCATTGTAAGGAATGTGTGTAGTTTCATGCGCAATTAATGGACAACAGAATTTTTCACATACCCTAACACTGCATCCACGAGTAGCATCCAGCTGTTCCTTTCTAGGAAAATAATATTATTAAATGGTACAGTGACTTTAGCAGTTTTTTATTGTTTATAATCATATTATAGTGATATGGAGCACAGTGCTTATGCTCCCAAATTTGTCAGAAAGGCAATTCAATTATACAGTCTTGCAGTGTAAAACCCAGTAATAACAGCTTTCAAAGGTGCATTAAAAATGTTGTTATGCACCTTCCAAAGTTATGACTGGGTCTCATACTGCAGTACACATGGCAGTCACTACATCACAGCATCAAAAGTGCTTTTACAGCATTGAGAGCTGTAATGCAATGTGTGGTGCCATGCACAAAGTGTGACAAGATAAAGTGTTTAATAGCTTTTAAAGCTATCAGCTGTCTTTGTAGTAGTACAAAGTATTTTACAGGGTTCAAGTCTTTAAAACACTTAGTGTTCCTGTATTTTTTTCTGTATCTATTAGTACATTGGGGCAGCTAAAACTTTGAATAAGGATTCACCATTCATAACTACTTAGTATGTGTTTCCAACATGGATGTCAAGATATACCTCAAGAGAGGACAGAGGTGAAGCTCTTGAGGTGAATTCCTTTACTTGTCCATGTCTCAAAAACATAATCTGTTGTTTTATTATCTGGAAACGTGTTCATAATCCTTTATATTTATAATGCATTGATACTCACTGCATATGCTTCTTCAGTGTTGCTTATTTTGTTCTAGGTAAAGTTTGATTTAGCCATATACTGACATTTTTATTTGCCACATTATTTTTCCTCTAGAGGGTAGTGTGATATTAACAGACAGAGACAGAGAGTATCAGATAGTTTATCTTCCAGAAAAATGTTCTTTTTCTTTTGGAATGTCTTTGGCCTAAGTAACCCCATTAAAGCAATTTGTATCTTCATCTACATAAAGAAGTACTGCCCTCAGTGGATATACTTACAAGAGTCACTTATACCACACTAAACACCTAACTTAATCAAAATAGGGAAAGCCACCTCAAGCAGTAGACCCCATAATGAGCGGCGTACCCCAGGAATTGGTCTTGGGACCTCTGTTATTCGGGATATACTTCTCTGAGGTGCAGGCCAAAATCAGTGGGTTATGGCTAACCAAGTTTGTAGATGACTGCAAGCTGAGTGCTGTCATCAGTTCCTCTAGTGATATGGATGTCCTCCAAGAGGGTCTCACCCAAATAAATGATTGGAGCCAGAAACATGGCCTCAAGCTGAATGCCAAAAAAATGCATCATCATCATCCCCTTTGAGGAGAGTGGCGTCCCCACATATTATCACATTAATAACAACGTCTTAAGTACACAATCAGTAGTGAGGGCTTTGGGCACCCAGGTTGATAGCAACCTGACTTTTGACCACCATGTTGCTTCCATTGTATGGAAAGCTTTCTTCATGGGCCACCTTATAAGTAAGGGTATCTCATCCAGGGACAAAGAGGTCATAACATCCCTGTATTCTTCCCTTATAAGGCCAATTATTGAGTACAACACCCCTTTCAGCATGTACCTTGCAAAGCACATGCAGCAGCTGGAGAGACCACAGAGGTTCCTCAACAGGAGAATCCAGGGCCTCAAACATCTACCCTACACAGATGGGCTCTACTCAGTTTCATACAGACTCCTCAGAGGTGACCTCTGTCTGGCATACAAAGCAATCTCAGACCCCACCTTGATGGGACTGCTGCATATCCACAAGTTGAGTTCCACTTGAGCAACCCGTATGGACAACCTCAACCTGGTCTGTGACATCAATAGGACTTGGCAGGACAGATATGTGTCCCAGAGACTCCCCCATCTGTAGAATAAACCCCCTCTCCATATCAAGCAGAGTACCTCATTATCCCTTTTTAAGCGCAACCAGGATAACTCTATGGGAAACAGAAACTATGCCTCTGGGATTCCACCTGTGTCCCTGCTGGACAGGGGCTTTGGGTGCTGACTTGTCTAAACATGGGCTAAACTCTTGGCTAGGCTTATAAGGGCCTCAGGGCCAATAGCCTAGTAACCTTCTTCTATGATCCTATGAACATTATTGAAGATGGGTTATAAGGAGTGAGTATCTTCTTCCTATTCAGGGAAAAGAGGGGAGTGGGAGACATACATATATTGGTTTCTCACTTACCTGGCTGATCTATTTAGACAAATTTCTGATTCTTGTGGTACGTATATGATATTAAAGAGAGTCCTAGACATCTGGAACATGATCATAGGCAGTGTGTATGTGCCACAATTTTCCTCCGGATTAAATTTGGGATGGTTGATGGGTGAGCTTGTCAGGTATCATGAGGTTATAGCTATACCTGTAGGAAGCTGAAATGTAGTCACAGACAGAATGGATGTGCAACAGGAGCCTAAAAGTACAGGGATGCCCTCTGTCTCAAGGTACTTTGGCACATACTCCAGGTAAATGGCCCTGATAAGATGTCTATAGAGGACAGCATTTTCTGGAAGGAATGCACAATTGCTTCTCCCAAATACCACTCCTACTACAGACTAGATAGTCTAGATAGAAAGCTCATTGTAATACATCATCTCCACCACTGCACACCTTTCCATTAAAACTCTCACACTCTGCCCCTCTGTTCCTCTTCCTGAGACATACCTAGACACTTGAGAATTCAAATATTGCTGTTCTTACCAGGAATTTTGCGGCTTGTTTTCAGAAGAACTAAATGTAGTAATTGGATGTCTAACTGTAGAGAGTACCCAACTGCAAGATGACTGATTACATCAAAAAGCACTTACAAGCAAGGGTAAGGTGGAACGCCACATCAAGACAGTGGGAATGCCAGAAGGAGTTGCAGCACTGGTTATTGTTATTGTAGGCTCAGGAAAACAAGACAGATGTAAAACTTCAAAAGCTGATTAGGCCATCATTATAAGTAATATAAGAAATACCTGACATGAAATGCCCAATATTGTTTGAAAGCAATGCATTTTGATAATTCTCTGATCTTACAGCAAAATCCTTAACCTGAGACTTCGGCAAAGGAAAGCAGACAAACTTGTGCAATGGGAAACTGACTTAATAAGTGGGCATAACAAAACATATTAGGTCTCACATCATAGGGGTTTTGCCAGATTCAACAAGAAGCTTCATGGAGCAAAAATGAGGAAAATAATATGTAGAGAGGATATGCAGTGTGTCTGCCAAGGACTATTGAATTCTGGGTTGACAAATTGTCAGGATGAGTCAATAATAATGGAGGTAGAACTGAAAGATATTTGAGAAGACAGTCCTGGGGTAAGAGCCAGGACCTGTATGTCCTTTTGCTTGGAGTATATAAACTGGGACAGGTAGCTTTAATACCCAATTTGCTTCAGGTCATGAACAAGGCCAAGATATGAGGAAGCAGATGGTTAGTGCATTATGTTAAAGTTAGACAATGATCCAAACCAAGCATCTTCCTGCAAGCTAGTTTCTATATTATACCATGACAACAAGTTGTTTTGATGGTTTCACCAAAAAAACAGCCTGCCCCCTTCAAATTTATTCACTAAATGCATTAGACAATGTACCTTTGTTCAGTGTCAATAGACCCAGAAAAAAGTTAAAAAAAAATTGTTAACCCAGAATGTTCTGAGAAGAGTCTACCCACTGCTGGTCCTGAACCTTAATGAAAAAAGTCTACATGAATTTGAGTAAGATATTCTTTTTTTGATGCATTATTTTTGTTTTTCTTCTCCATCTGATTGATATCTTTAGAGAAGTTTATCAAAGGGCCTTAGCCACAGTCAAAGGAAACACAGTGTCTAACCTTCCTTTTTTCTAGGAAGGGGTAGGAGCTACAGGTACCCTTTTTCTCTTTATGTGGAGCCTCTAACCCGGATTATTGAAAACTGAGGTGCGTGAGATTATGAAATGGAAAACAGGGAGTACAAGATGCTGATCACTTGTTGTTGCATTTGTCACACTTGAAGAAACATCTAAAGGTTCTTTTTCAAATATTAAATTTATTTGGTAGGATTTCTGAATTTTCTGTCAGACAGCCAAAGACTGACATGAGAAAAAATTATGCCCCATTCCTTGAACTGAGATAGGCCTAATCTTTTCTCTGTCATCAAAAATCTTGAAATATCAGCACTCAAAAATGCAGGAAAAAAGACTGAAACTACAGGAGAAAAGCGAATCTTGAGCATCACTCTTATCCTTTAAACTTTTTTTTTTTTTGCAAGGCTGCAAGATCTCCACACAACCCAAACTTATATATACATCCCAACTCTGAGACTGTCATACTCTGGAGAAACAGCAATATTCCAGGAAACAACCATCTCGTACTTAGCATATGTAAATACATTTTATGGGACATTCAGTCTCTGTGTTTCTGGACTCGCTCTAGTTAATCCCGACATTTCAAATGGTTACGATCAGTAAAATATTTAACACTCAGATTAGCATTACCACTGTAGTTTATGACAGTTCTAACCAGATTCCACAGCAAATGCATGTAAAAGCACTTTCCACTGGTGTAAGATGTTATTGGTGGATCATTCACATAGAGTTTACGCTGCCCAGATTTTTATAGTTTACACAAATATGTGAATCAGACAAGGTAAATTGTATGAAGCAATCAAACATTCACTTGTTAAATTTATTTTGTTACTTATGCTCTTTCTTCTTCTAGTCTTGTTTATTATTGATTTTAAACTAAAATATTGTACAGAAGGAAAGTTGTTGAATTTCTGCTGCTTCTCTTTTAGTACAGGACCCATTTCATAATGTGTATGCTCTTAGACATCACTATCTATCTTATATTCTTTGACGGTTTTCATGAACAGACATCACTGATGATCTCATACAGGAATCATTTTCCTGGATGGGTCAGCCTCTGATAATTTTTCCCTCAACGGGGGAATTTAATAATCCTCTTTGGCCACCTTATTCATACCTGGCTAGTTTAAATTCCAAACTAGCAACAGATTCATTACGCTTAGTCTACTAAAGATGGGAGAAGTGAAGGCTGAAGAAGAATTAGCTGAATCTTTTGATCCCTGAAAGTGAAATGAGCAGGAAAAGATTCTTCAACCTATTCCCAGCAAACCAAGTGTGAGTATGACCATGGGGGGGGGCACAGTACCTCGTGGTGGATTGAAGTTATTAGTGAAAGCGCTTTGCATGATGAAAAAATTAAGAGAAATCAGGGAATTGCTCCTTAGAGGGTTTTATTTGGGTCATTCTCTGCACTATCATGCTTTGTTTGTACAAAACTCTTTTAGGTGCATCTTCTCCGCAGTAACAAGAGTTTAATGCCTCTGACAGGCCATTCATACTTTGGCTTCTAACAAGTTTGCATTTATCAAATTGGTATCTGTAGCAAATTATTCACTAAGTAAAATATCCCAGCTAGTTTCAGAAGAGGCATCAGTATCAGTTAGCCTGCCAAAACAGTGTGGTCTTACAGGTGCTCAGCCCTGTGCATCTTAAGTTATGCGTTACTGGTTATCAATATAAATACTTTTAAGCTGATAAAACTGGGGAATTACTCAGGATGTCATTAGTTAAAATAAGGAAGAGCAGCATATTAAAATAAATGGAGGCAGGTCAGTATGAAACCTGTTTAAGAGCCTGAGACCATGACAGTACATGTTGAAATAACATGTCAAGAAGGTTTGTACACAAACAAGTGAGTGAGTCTAGTACCTCTGAAAGGCTATTTATACAGATGCATGTTGTTGTCCATTCATGCCTGAGCTGTTTAAAAAAGTGGGCACGTTCTCCATCTACTCCATGTGATTCTGAAACGAGGCTATGATATCAAATCACAAATGTAGAACTGGACTCCTGGTCAGAAGTATGTCAATGCGTTAGTTTAGTTGATGGCTTAGATATTCAAAAAAATGTCTGTCTACCCTGTTGTTCTCCTAATACAAATGCTATATATGCAGATACAGCTAGTGAGATGGTGGACATATAATTCAGTATGTAAAGGATGGTATTTTACAGTGGTGTTTCAAATTCTGCATTCATTCATTTCATTTTCAGGTAAGGTGCATGAAGAGATTGACAGAGTAATTGGGAAAGAGAAGCATCCCAGACTTGAAGACCATGTGAACCTGCCTTTTACAGAGGCTGTCATCCATGAAGTCCAGCGTTACAGTGAAACTGTTCCACTTACACTACCACATATGACATACCGTGACACTGAGGTCATGGATTTCTTCATTCCAAAGGTATTTGTAACAGAAGAGGATTACAGCATTTCAGTCTAAGTGAAAGCTGCTTATACTTTGACCTTTTATGGCTAAAATTAATAATGACCACAATGTTTTTTCTAAGTTTTTGGGTAACAAAGAATTAGTTAGTGGCAACAGCATAGCATGGTTTACCCATGGCATATACTATCATCTGAAAATGTATGCATTTAGGGTACAACATTCCAGCAAATTATCTGTTTTTGCCAGACCTGACACAAAGAATTGAGGTAAAGATTCCTAACTTCCAAGGAAAATATTGCTACAATCAAGTAGTTCTGAAATAAAAACAAGTGGTAACTGTATATTATTTGAAATACACTCTTAACAAAATCTTACAAAACTGGCCTGCTGATATGCCACATACACCGAGATATTGTATGCTTCATAACTGTTTTCATGCAGTGAGAGTTTATTCATGGAATCTCAGCATAATGTTGGCCAATGTTCAGCTTTTAATAAGCTGGTATGATTTCAGCTATGCAGCTCTGTCTAATAGGCTGTCTTAATGATGCTGACAAGAAGAGAAATGTAATCCTCACAGCTGAGACATGCAGAAACACCAAAGCCAGGATTCATGTATGAAGTGTGATGTACATAAATTCATCAGTGATCATGCCCATGAAATCCTTAGAAGCCCCTAATTCTTAGTATATCCCTAGACTTGTGTCTCTGGGCACTGTAATTTCTATACAAATTAGACTCTGTTGCATGAACAGTATTGACTTACAAGTAAAATTAAATCTGTAAATACAGGACAAGATGAGGCAGCAGAGGTTTGCTTGTTTGTATATTTATTTATTTAATTTGGCAACTTAAGATGATGCCTGTTATTTTAGGCCACATCTTGTTTGTCTGCCTCAAAAATCCATGATATTTATCTTTTCTTTCCCGTAATTTACTTGCTGTTCCCTTTTTTATACTTCCAATCTATCTTGTTAATGGTAAAAGTAAAAGAAAAAAATATACGCTTGCTTGGCAGCCTTCACTTCATCTCCAAAATCCTAAACTGGTTAATTGTTAAAAAACACATGTATTTATTTTTATTTGTTTACTGGGCTAGGGCATTGATCAGTATTGACCAATTTCATGCTCAGCCTGAGTTGCATGAATAAAATATTGTGAAATGAGCATTGAGATGCTGTCTTTCTGCATGCCCTCTCCCTTCCTTGTATTTGACAAGTGGAATTTTGGTGGTCCAGAGGACCACCCACCGATAATGCATATCAGTTCTCACTGACATCATCCACTTGGTCCATAAAGAAATCTTACAACCTGTGCAGCTAGTCATTTTATTTAATTCTATGGTAGTCAATAAATCCTAAGTGAAATGACAAATCTTTCAAGCACACTGTTAAGCAAAATTAAATTAAAACCTTTTTGTGACAATGTCAGATGGACTTAGCCATGCTTGGCTAGTTCTGAGGATTACAGAATCCATTTGTCACATAGTAGGGCATCTGTTGTCATGCAGTGGGGGTGGTCATTGGACCATCACATATTTACTTTATTTTGGCAACCTAAACCTACTGTGGTGTGCTAGGGAGCTACTGAAGACAGTATGTTACAAGGACAGCTGTCCTTTAAGGTGAAATCATTGGCTAAGTTATGACTTCTTGTCACTGGCCAGGTCACTGAGGCCACAATAAGCATTAAAGTCACGTATACCTGACTTGTCTTCTCAGTAAACTTGCATAGTGTGTTTTGTGCTTTGAAAACAAGAAATGGTGTATTTGAGGGTTAACTAGAGCACCTTCTATGTGATGGACACATGCCACAACTCATCTGCATTTTTCAGATATGCAGGTTGCACAAGAATAGACTACACCTTGGCACAGAACTGTTTATCTCTAATGTGGTGATCACCTTATGCAGCCATATACTGGACATCATATATTTGTCCTACATATCTGAATGACTTCTGGTACCCTGACACAGTAGTCTACATTGTAAACATACAGTGTAAGTAGTATGTGTTTACTGGGGGCACAGTGCTTAAATGTAAACATTACTAACATTTATTATGGATTACAAAATAAGTTGGACCGAAAAATAATTTTGCATTCAGATTGTAACCAAATAAGACTTACAATGCTGCAAACAAGTTACAGCTTGATTCATGATTACCGTAAAATTTGTTGGAGTCTCCCAAATATGTGCATAAGATCGAAACAGACTGGCTCAAAGGCGTAACGGTCTTTAGCATATTTTATTCAGAATACAACAATCCAAATCCAGCTTCAGTTCCAGGTGCACATCTAGTTACATTAACAAACAAAACAACCAACAGCACCAAATGGCATCCACAGAAGGTTTTACTCAGGCAGAATAACAGGCAGAGGGACTCATCATATGCCAATGATTGACTACAGTTGCATCTTCAAAGTGAAGTCTCTGCAGATAAAGTTTCTGTGTCTTTGAATCAGTGCTATCTTTTTTTTTTTTTTTTTTTGCATAATAGGGTAAAGCCCCCTCAATTTTCTGCAGGTCACAGTACAACCAGGAAAAAGAAACTCTTTTTTTATACCAGTAGTCATCCTATTATCATCTTTGGATGAATTATTTTCATACATTCATGAGGAGCTCTTTCATGCTAAATGCACAACGTTTCTAGCAACACAAAAAGACATAAACACACACACACACACACACACACACACACACACACACACACACACACACACACACACACACACACACTCAAACAGTAATACATACCTCTCAACTATCGATTTTGCAGACCATCCCTGATATTGCCTCATATTTTGCCCCATGCCCCCATCCCTTGTAAAAGTTTTGAATTTCTGGTAAATAACTAAGGATTACAGTCAGTCAGTCAGTCAATAATGCCAGTCATTTGATTTTCATAATTTGTGTTTTTCAGAAAATGGATGTTGATGCAAAACCTGTTGTTCTTTAAACATTTTAAGTGAATTAGAGTAATATTTAAACATTTTCCCTGATTTTGGGCCTTTGTCAACCCCCTTATTTTTGGCGTTGCCCAGAATTATTGAGCAAAGAAGTTTATCAGTAGGGTAATGCAACCCTTAAAGCTTATTAATGTCTTCCATTATTAGTGTCTTCCATTATAAGTTCATATTTTAAACTGCAGTCTCTTTGACTCCGTTTACTTCAATGGTACAAAACTGTGAAGAAAGCAGATCTAGTCTAGTGAAGAAGATATATACATTAGCACAGTTACTTCTCAAATGGGCTATGCCTGGCTGGCTTTACTGTTTCAAATTAAGGACTTGATGGAAAGTTTCACACACTGAAATTACTGATTTTATTTTGCCACGGCAAGCTGCATTGATGAAGTACATACATAGCTCACCTTTAGGCATGAATTCGGGGAGCCTAGTTGTGCCACTGCTAACTTAAGTTTGAGGAGCAGTCTAGGTGCAATCTAATGGAGGATGGAATAGTTTGTGGCTGTAGGAACTTAGTCCTTTCCTGGGGAAGAGATAGTATTGCTATTGTACTGACTCCTAGTAAATGCTTGTGGAAAACTGTAAAAGGTTATCTCATAAACTTTGCAACCATGCTCAGTGTAGTAGAGGTTTTCAGAAGCATAGGCATCTGGGAGCTTATGACCAAGGGTAATACTACTGGGACAAAGTAATAGTACAACAGAATGCAAACACTGAACTTCTCCTAGGCCATAAATTGATGTTTGCATTCCTAGCTGCCCTTCTGTCTAAGCCCTACATGGGTGAAGAATGGTAAGGATGGTGCCGTATATTTGAAGGAGTCATTTGAGGTTCACTGTTAAGTGTAGTGAGGAGAGTAATCATGATGATAAATAAAACAGGAGAAATAAAGTAATGGCTAAAGCCAAGGCACCACTTAGATCTCCAACCAGGGCATCTACTGTGTCTTTGCAGACCACATCAAAAATATTGAGAAGTCTCCTAGACATTCTATTTTCCTATTATTTTAGAGCATTTCTTAATGATGAAGTCAGTCTGGGACATGTCCAGTATTTTTTCTGTTCACAGTACCTTTACTGACACCAAGCTTTCGATTTCCATCCCCTCCAGTACTTATCATATGCCAATTCATTTTTTTCACATATTATGCCATCATGAAGGGGTTAAGGATGGGAGTCTGGAGAACAGGGCTGTCATTGTGATTTCAAGACACATAACATGCTTGTTAGTATTATCACTTCTATGTTATCTATTAGTTTTTATCTGTAATTTACAGTACTACATTATTGTAAGGCACCAAAAATATTTTACTTCTTATTTTTCTTTATTTACCCATTTATTTTACAATTAGTGAGCTGGCACATTTGGACCACTTTTCAATCACAACCTGTTTACAGAGAAAAGGTTAATATAAATGTTAGTTATAATAGAGCAATGATAAACAATAACAATATTAGACCAGCTTAGAAATATTCTGTATTCAAGAAAAAGAGAAAGTACATAATCCTTTTACATTCAATTCATTGAGGACACCATTAACAGCTCAACTAACTACAAGTCAGTTGTTCATATAGGCACCGTGGCAACTGTACTTTACATAACGGGATTGTGATGACCCATCATTGGACCAGTAATCAAGGAGCCTCAATCCTCACTACTGGCACCAGTAGGGGACGTACACTGAGAAGATGGCAAGGTACACACACAATATTTCCAGATGCAGCTCTCTGCATCAAGTGCAATTTCCCTTAAGAACACACAGAGATCACAGTCAGTCCGGGGCTGGTTTCTCCCTCTTTCTCCAGATCCCCAATAAGACTCCCCACTGATACAGCTATAGGGTTGAGATCTCAGCTGAGTTGCCAAGCCAAGACCTCCAGCACCCTCTCTGCACAACTAGTGCTTCATGTCCCCACCCAAGTAGCTGACACACACACTCTTTGAGGTTTGATTTATACACACACACACACACACACACACACACACACACACACACACACACACACACCCGGGAAAGACTGGCACAGGTTTACTAGCTATGCCTCCCTTTGCCTAGACTGTAAGGTAGTTATCCCTGCCACCAGCCAGCTCCTTATCAGCTACTTTAAGGCCCTTAACAAAGGGTGTCCAATCTTACTGTGTAATGTTACTAACAATACAAATGGTAGTTTGGCCAAGAGCAAGGCTCTTAGGAATGCCCTACACAATGTCACCAAATAAATATGCAAGTATATGCAAGTACTTTCAGAAGTTAAGTATCTCTACACAGATCAGCCACAATGAAAGGTTTAAATATATCTAATAATAAATAATAAAAGAATAAGACAATACTAAATATATATTCACAGTGACCTCAGAGTTCAAAATCAAAGGAAATATTTAAAACAACATTGCGGAACAGTCTCAAATAAATAAAGAAAAATATCTAAACTAAACTTTACTATATTCCTGACTGTATCTAAGAGAATTATACTGTTCCCTAATAACTTACTTCATCAGAGCAAGGCAGATGTATGGTGAATGGTTCCTGTTGTTGTCAGATCCAAGACAGAATGCAAATTGCTCTGTCTCTCTAAGAGACCTCTCAAATTAATATATCAAGTATTACTGCTGTGCTAGCTTGCAGAATGACATAATTTCTTGTCATCTGACTTCTAGTCCCCAGGCCCAAAACAACAATTGATGGCAGCTGGTAGCATTTAGCATCTACCTGTAAAAATACATAGGCAAGGGCTTTTCCTCACTTCTTTGGCAGATGCTGGAAGTCATAAAACAATAAAACACTTCCAGGACAATACAGAAAGTTACCTAATTTTTTAGACATTGTGTCTCCTTGCTGCACTGAAACTAAAATATATCATCTTGTATTGCATAGCCATAAAGTAGTTTAATTTCAGCTATTTTTCTAAAATTTACTAGACTGGGTTTAACCTTCTGTATCCCAGTTTCCACTGTTAAAATATATACATTTAAACAGTTACAATACTGCATGTATGTTTCTGTTCTTTTCCAGTAGGATGCACAGTGGCTACATTTTAAACAACAGTTCGCAAATACCTTCAAGCAGTTTG
This sequence comes from Protopterus annectens, assembly GCF_019279795.1. Classification (NCBI taxonomy): domain Eukaryota; kingdom Metazoa; phylum Chordata; order Ceratodontiformes; family Protopteridae; genus Protopterus; species Protopterus annectens. The sequence goes on from NC_056725.1 coordinate 1,624,211,040, forward strand.
ATATACACATGACATACAGTTCTAATACATTTGCAGCACAAGCATCTTGTATACATCATGTTGATATTCACAAATGACATATAATTATTTACAAAATTCCATATAGCTGTGCTGGCAGCATCCTCCTTTGTCACATGGATATAGAAGAATCTTAAGGCGGTGGAATGTTGTGATTCAGATACTTTTAGTGTAATGGGAACTCATGTCAGATGGTTGATTTTTTTAATGGGAAAGGCATTAGTAGTGGATGACAAGAGTGCTGTAGATTCACAAGGGATGTCACATTGTACTCTGATAATCTCAAGCTTCTTGAATTGTGTGTGAACACAATGAGGTGATATAATGACCTACAGTAAACAAGATTACATACTTTAAAAGCCAAGGTGGTAATGATGGAGGACAGCCTCTGAGTATTGGTCAGTTAAGCAAATCCCCTGCATGTGATATAATGATGTTGCCTTCTGTATATCCCTAATACAATGCTTTATTTTGTATAGACTGTAGGTTTTCTATGTTCTAAGAAACAGTACAGGCAATGACAGTGTATAGTCGAGGGCTGGAAGCAGTACGTCTTTCTGAATTGTAGTCTTAGCTTGCTTAATAAGGATATTATTTACCTTATATAGCATATACAATAAAGCTCGGACTGTGCATGTCACTTCACAACTTTGACTGGAAAATAGGAATTATGGATTAAGCCAGGCCTAATTATCAAGTGATGTATCAGCAGGCCCAAGGATGTTATCTACAATTGTGAGGATGCATGCTGAGATATTTCTGAGTGCCAAGCAACAAAGGTCAAACTGACTGTAAATCTCAGCTGTTTCAGATTAAGGCAGAGCTAGGTCAAAGACTTATATTTTTTGGCATCCTAGATGACAGTGTCATCAGCATACTAAGAGATGCTACTGTAGCTAACAAAAATTATAACGTGATTAATATAAGATAAAATGAAGGGAGCCATGTATAAAGCCTTGAGAGACAGTAGAGTAAATTAACTGAAGCTGACACTGCTGGTGGTTACACAGATGCATCAGTTTTGCAGCCTCAGTGATTATGTTAAAACCATAATATGAAAAATGTTCACCTAACTGCTAAACTGTAAGACAGTGTGGTGGGCTGTAGTGTAAGTGAGTAGTTCATAGAATCAGATATTTTGGAAAGCTCAATAAACTGTTTATGAGTGCAATCTGTCCTGCTGGTACTCAGTGACTCGCTAGCATGCCATATGCTTTAGTATAAGATTCTAACTGTGTATCTACAGCTTTCTGAAGTATTTTGGACTAAGCCAATGTCAGAGCAAATAGTCTGTAGGAATTGGGCTTTGGAATAGACAAGGTGTTCATAATCTTTTGTTGATCAGGAAATATCCTAAGAACTTTATGGAGTTGGTAACATGTCTGATAATGGGACCTTACTCAACTGAAACTTAGTTTCATAACTGAATATGACTTTAGCTGAATGATAAGGCAATATGAGGGATTATGGACTTGATCTAATTTGGAATACACAGTGAGCAGCAAACACGTCCTCTATTCATTTAGCATCTATAACTAGTTAAAGTGTAATGGTCAGTGAACAGGCTGAGTTTGTTTGGACTTCCCACTTAAGTTGTTTAGTCCTTTCCAGGATCCTCTTTGGTTGCCCACTAGAGATGTCTGCTGCTGTTTTAGAAAGAGTGTTTTTGCTTTCTTAGATAGATGTTTGCATTGTCTATAATGCATACAGTACTGGTCAGCCAGAATGCAGTTTGGTACATTTCTACCAAACCCAGGCTTTTTTTATGGATAATAAATTGCATTAGCTCAAAAGGCAGAAACCCAAGGAGCATGCTTGCCATTTAATCTTTTCTTTGTGCAAAGATAATCCTATTTTGAAGCAGTAATGGGATAGTAATGACGTGCAGTAGCACAATGTTAATGTTGGTTTGATAGCTGATGTATGCCTAAGCTCATTTCACTTGTATTGCAAATCTTACTGCATGCTCTGTAGAAGGTAATTCGATGCACAGATATTCAATACACAAACATATTGATTTTAAGTGCAGTATTCTGTAAAGCTGGACTAACAGTCTAGAAACACACTGATGAGTAAAACAATATCACAGACTACAGATATTGCAAACTACTAGTACCTAAATGTTTTTTATACCCAAAACATCTGTTCAGCTTGATTTGAATCGATAACAATGCAAAACTGACTCAAAGCAGTGACAAGACCCAACATAAGAGCACTGACCTTAAAGGGAGCACTGTATTAGACTCTATCAAAAACAAAGTCTTGAGTCCATAAATAGAATGCATTTCTAGTACCTGTGAATCTTGACGAGAGCGCATCTTACCAGTTAGATTTTAAGCTTTAGCAATACTTAAAGTATATATATATGTACACACACACACACACACACACACACACACACACACACACACACACACACACACACACTGACCTAAAAGGCATTAATGTCAGTGAATTTGTAGTTTTAGGATGTCTTGACATTGTTTTTCAGTCTGACGTTCAGCACATATCTCATCTTCTTTGTTCAAGAATTCTGGACAAAGCTAAAAGCAGTGAGTCTAGAAAAGTATAAAATCAGGGTCTGTTTTTAAATATTATTCTAATTACGTTAAAGGTTAATAAAACAACACATCTTGCATCAATTTCTATGGCACTATCAACTGACTACAATCTTCAATGATTTACCAACAAAATAAAAAACAAAATTATGAGAAATATGGTACAAATATGAGGCAAAATCAAGGACATTCTGCAAAATCAGATCCCGCTGAGAGGTATGGTTCAGCACAATGTGTGTATGCAGAGGTCTTTTATATGCAAAGTACTTCTCAAATTAGATTTAAAGGAAGAACAGTACTTAACATAATCAGCATACTGACATAGCCCTAATTATACACAGTCCCTTCAAAAGAGTTAACCTTATTTTTAAAAACATTTTCCGCATAATATCACCTAGGTATAATTTTTTGCTAGATACTGTTTATTACCTTTTATTTTCTTCATTCACATTTCTTTACTGCCACAGCTTAGGAAGGGGCCACCATTTTTTACGTTATTTAGATCTTGCATTGTTTCTGAAAAGGAATTTGTCTCAGCCTGCTTGACATAGGGGAGACAGCATTATTTCTGTTGTTTTTCATTATCAGTCATCATGCAAAGATTTGTTTCCACTATCAGTAAACACCCACAGCTTCCTATCCTGAGACAGTGTCTTGCTTAGGTCACTGAAGTAATATAGATAATGTATACAGCTAAAGTGAAATGCTTTTCCAAAAACGTAATTGTTAGAAGTTTTTATGTATAGAACAGAATCAGTGATACTGTTACCTACATAAATACGCTGGTTATTACTCTGATTTTTGCCTAGTGAAATGTTGCCTTTATCCATGCAATTTTTAAAAATTAAGGACTGTATTTGATATTAAAAGCTACTTAGATCTGTCTAACCAGGCCTATCAAATGTCAGGTGCTAGTCACAGATAACTGAGCAAAGCTGCAATATTTAATTGAAACTGGAAAGGCCGCAGAAATACCTCACTAAAAGAATCACAGGCCTAAAGCAGATGCCCTACACTGGCCACCTTAAAAAACTCCAGCTATACTCTGTCGCATATCGTCTACTCAGAGGCGATCTCTGCTTAACATACAAGGCCATGTCAAACCCAGAGCTGTTGGACATGCTACACTTAAGGAAATCCCAATCCCTCAGAGCCACATGCTCCAGGAATCTAAACCTTGTCATCACAATAAACAAAACATGCTGGAGGGATAGGTTCCTGACCCAGAGACTCCCCAGACTGTGGAATAGATTGCCCATACATGTCAAGCAGAGTGCGTCTTTGGCCCTCTTCAAAAGGAACCTTGACGATTGGATGGGCGAAAGGAAATTCACCCCGGGGATCACGTCAGTCGCCCTGCTAGACAGGGGTCCAGGGAAGTAAATATTGTGGGAAGAAATAGCCAGGGAATTGTTATGGCTAGGCTTGTATAGGCCCTAGGGCTGATAGTCTAGTACCAACCTATGAACCTATTAATTAGGAATGTGTAGGGGTGGTATGCAAACTTGCTACAAGATTGAATGCTTAACAAAACCCTTTAATTTAGTTGTTTTGCCTGGTAAATGCACACTGGCAGGCTATTTACCATCTTACAGTTAACATAAATCAGAATAATTTACTGAAGGAAGATCCCAGTGACTCATACCAGTCATTAAAATTGAGAGTAGAAACCAACCACCTATCTCAGATAAGCTATGATATTACTGAGACACAGAACTTCTTTGTGAGTGCAAGACAGTCGAAAAATTTTTAAAAAGTATGACAATCCCCATTGGGCCCTTTTCGGTCATAACATGTTAATACTGAACACTTCGGTTAGTACTACACAAAAGATCAAGAAATGGCAAAATGCATATTGTTTTTCAGTTTCTGGGTGTTTTATTTTTTTTTTTTACATAAGCTGAGCTAACAGTCTACAAGTGCCTTGACTGTTTTAGTGTCACAGCCTAAAAAACGATAACACAATGCTAGTACAAAGCACTTTCCCAACTTGAGATAAAGCACTATCAGTAAAAGCAGTCAGAATAGTGACTGAAGTCCAAAATATGCACAAACACATAGACTTTAAAGGCAATACTATGCTAAGCTGGGATAATAGTCCAGAAAACCACTGAATATGTCAGTCTAAAGATACAGCACAGTGCTGGTCCATCCATAAACAGAGAAGTTCCTATTAGATTTAAAGCATTAGCACTACTAATACCTACCAAGCTACCGACAGAGCACAACATTTTCAGACGTGGACTTTAATGGCAATACAGTTGCAATCTGGGCTAACGGTCTAGCTAGGAGCACCTTGACTATGACATCCTAAAGACAAAGTGGTAGTACCAGGAGATCTTATATACACAACATTATCAGCTAAATGTAAAACTTTTTCACGACTTTATGCACTTTTAGTGCTGCTAAGGTATACAACATGAACAAAAGGACCTTAAAATCAGTACTCTCATAGGCAGAGTTCTCATGAGTAAGTGACTTCTGTACCCAGACCACTATGTCAGCAAAATGAAATACAAGAGCAATAAAAAATTGCAAAATAATACCTCAGAGCAAACCAACACCCTGGAAAGAGGTACACACCTGGGAAAAAGAAACAAAACAGGAAATGGACCTTGGGTGGGTATATCAGAGTATCTAAATGCTAAAAGGCATTTTGAGAAAGCAACAACAAAGAAAAATGGAATACTGAGATGTATAAGAAAAAAAGCATGACCACTGGAAATCACAAAGATTATTTTCCTACTTTACAGACAGACCCCAACCCCATGCACAGTTTTGGATACCAAATAAGAATAGCAGCACAGACAGGTCAGAGACAACTCAGAAAATGGTAACACAAATGCTGGATGGTCTGAATCAGCATTCAGGCCAAAGGAGACAAAAAGAGACAGTGGTGAGGAAGTGGGAACGTTGTGTTCTTCAAGGGAGTCTGTGCATTCCAGACAGGTGCAACATTTAAAAAGCAATAGATGAGGACAAGACAACATGATATGAGGATTCAAGAAGGGTCATTCTAGGGTGGTACGAGGAAACATTATCTTAAAGCAATGATGTCTGGCAGCTAGAACACTTTCTGAAGAGGCAGTAAACCAAAAATAGCAATTAGATACAAGAATGAATGATACAGGCATAAGGTTATCCATAACAGCACTCTTAGATATATGGGACTTGAATTTTATTCAGTAAAAAAAGGGACAATAAGGGGGCATGTAGTCCTTATCTGATATCAAAGCATATGTTTCCATGTTTGTACATTACAAATGATAATGAAGTGCCCAGTAGACTTCCAGTGGAAAATCACAGTCAATTACTGTCTTAAATGCCAAAGATTAACACGTATGTGTTTGTCTATATACCTTTTTAACAGAAACAAATAACACACACACACACACACACACACACACACACACACACACACACACACACACACACACACACACACACACACGCACACACACATTGCATATTACTAAATGTGAAGTATATAGCAATTACACAATAGATGTGACTTTAATAGGAGTTATTAGTACTGAGATCAATATGTAATATGCCCTTCCTTGGGCAATTCAATGTTCATGTAGCATGCATATCATGTCTAATTTATCTTCACTCATCATGTCTAATTCATATTCACTCATTCATCTTGTGTCTGTGCTTTTCAGCGCGGTGTCAGAATTTGACTTATTTTAGCAACAGCTGCTGCATTTTTATTTTGCTGCAACTTTTAGTCTGTTGAAGTTGTTTGCATTTTGTGGATTCCAGTTTTGTATTCATCTCTCATGTCACATGCACGTGCAGTAACAGCCTAAGCTTGTCTCTCATTTCTCAGTGATACAATTCTCATTTCCATACTTGTTTTTGTTTTCTCATAAACAATAAAAAACTACAGTTCTGACAATTTTTTCACTAAGCTTGGTCTTTCAGATATAAATAAACTTTCCCAATATTTCCACTGAACCACAAATTCTTCAACTGCATTCCTTCAGTTTTGATGTAAAATGCTGAAGCTGCAGCCATCAGTATCACTGAGCCTTCACTGAGACTTGTAACATATTTACTTTTCATTAGAAATTGAGGGCTTCAGGAGTCAATAGATGCGTATGTGATTGAACTGAACCACAAGCATAAGATTGTCAGTTTGGTGACCTGCATGAACCACTAATAAGACATACAATTATGTGCAGAATTAAAAATGATCAGGTCATAGGTTAAAGTGATATGCATGAGCCAGTGACAAGGGATAGAAAACAATGATAAGAAACAGAAATATGTGCCGAATTAAAATAGTCAGATCAGAGGTAAATTTGCTTTTTTCATGTATTCCATCCTGCAGGGCTGAGCCTAGTGGCTCATCTGGCTACACATAATTGTTCCATTTATTCCACAGCAGTGGAAGCTAAAAAACTCAGGGTAAGGCAATAGCCCTATCGCCTAATCATTCCTGCCCAGAAATCCCCCATTAGCTCAGTCCCTCTACAGTGAGACTCAGGTGGTAGGGAGTAGGCCAGCTTGCTTGCCCTATGGAGCGGCCTACCCTTTCCCTCACTGAGCAGCCCCTCCCAAGATGTGACACTTTAGAGCTCTACTTCAGCTGCTCTTTGAGGCGAAACATGCTTCCAGACACACTGAATTCCCCTTGGATTACTGTGCAGCTTACACACACCAGCACAAGATCACTAGACTTGAACCACTGCACTAAGTGTCATCCTTGTGGTATGTCAGAGTTACCTTGAACTCCCCCCTCCAAAGGATGAGCTGGGAGAATGTAGTATACTATATGCATCTATGTTTTAGGTATTGACTGCTTCTACTAATGTATTCAGGTATCTGAGCACTATTTTTTCCCGACACAAAATGTAGCCTATGCAACAGACTTGACTTGACTACATGCACAATGATCAGAAATGAAACCCATCCATCTCTGCCAGCTCCTACAAGAATCCAAGCTACTAATAAAACTTGGGTCACCTTCAATATAGTTAGAGCTTCATATCTGTATGCCAAGGAGCTGGCTGTCAGAGGCAAATTATTAAGGGAAGTTGACTTGATACTTGATAAACCATTAGAGATGTGTAGAGAAAGCCCTCCATTATACAGCTTAAAAGCTTGACTGAGGAACTGAAAGTGTGTAAAATAAAGGCTGTTTATGAAAATTATAGCAAAACTTATTCCAGAATCAATTAAATAAATAATAATATAATCAGAAGCATTAACATTGCATCCAAGATGGTGCCTGGTAAATAAACAAACAGGAAGATACCACACACAGTGTAAGCAGTGTGAGTATAGTCATGAAAAATCACATTGCAAAGTTATTAATTGAGTCTGTAGGTTTGCATTTTGCAAAGATGTGAAAGTTGAAAGTGTTGCAACAAAATTTGCATGAATTAGAAGCAAAGGAACAGAACTATGAAGAAATATTTCTAGGCACTGTTGAATTGCTCACTGTGACTATAGTACATACTACAAGTAATAGCAAGAAGGGTTCTGCTTCTAAAAGTTTATGCATAAAGGCATGAGTGTTGCATTTAAGCTTAATATTGATACAGATTACAGAATGCAGTATACTACATGCATTTATGTTTAAGGCATTGATTACATCTAATAATGTATTCAGGTATCTGAGCACTGTTTTTGACATATTTCTGACACAAACTGTAGCCTATGCAACAGACTTAGCTTGACTGCACGTACAATGATAATAAATGGAAACAAATGTTCCAAGTAGAGCCTCTGGAAAAAAAATTGAAAGGAACCAAGCATACGGAGTTATAACATTTGTGAAAAACTTGGTATAAATAGCAGAATTCATACTGGGCATTTACAGAATGCACCACTAGCTAGCAAAGATAGCAGCCAAAGTAAAGCTAGTGTTCAAAGCAATAAATCTGATAATGCTGAAGAATCAGTAAATTGAAATATGTGAAACAGCCACATCTTCTGCATTTATGAAGTACACTGTGATAGTTTGCATGTTTGTGAAGGGACACTGGTTACTCTGTTTGCCAATGAGGGTACTGATATGGCTGGCAGATGCAATAAAAGATGCTGTTATGAGTACTTCACCGAAAGTTAAGCAATATTATTCTTAAAGTGAATGAAAAATAAAATAAATCCACTGCTCAGCAAGTAAACGCTGTAGTTCCGTAAGGTAGATATAATGTAAGTCACAAAGGAGGCGGAGTACAGCAGAAGTAAGAACAAAACTCCAAATTTAATCCCAAGAATGTGCACTTATAACATACGGATGAGCACTTTCACCATTACAGCTTCTTCAGATCCTTGTATAAAAGTCACAGTAGACCTCCCCTTATATAAGTAGCTCAATTAATCAGTTAAAACAATTAAAAGCAATGCTGGAGAATTTAAAGAACTCTCCCATATTTAAACATGCTAATATAAAGTAAGGCAAAAATATATAAAACATACATAATAACCTGAAAACATGTAAATAAACATTCTGATACATTAATATTGATAAAATACATAATCGAGAACATATACAAATAAATAATAGTTCATTTTATATGCCTGCATTGTCTCAACTTAGGTTTTATAGAAGCTCTATCATTTAACCCATGCCCCCTATCAGCTTTCAAACGAATGATCCAGTCAGTCTCTTTAGATTCAGTAAGATTCATAGTATTACCACCCCTCTTATTTACAACAATTATCTCTAGGACCCAGAAATAAAATGAACTATTATTTATTTGTATATGTTCTCGATTATGTATTTTATCAATATTAACTTATCAGAATGTTTATTTACACGTTTTCAGGTTATTATGTATGTTTTATATATTTTTGCCTTACTTTATATTAACATGTTTAAATATGGGAGAGTTCTTTAAATTCTCCAGCATTGCTTTTAATTGTTTTAATTGATTAATTGAGCTACTTATATAAGGGGAGGTCTACTGTGACTTTTATACAAGGATCTGAAGAAGCTGTAATGGTGAAAGTGCTCATCCGTATGTTCTAAGTGTACATTCTTGGGATTAAATTTGGAGTTTTGTTCTTACTTCTGCTGTACTCTGCCTCCTTTGTGACTTACATTATTCTTAAAGTGCTAAATGTGTATCTCAAATTATTGAGAGTGTCTTAAGACGATATTCTGACTTGTTTACTGTCTTGGTAGTCTGAAAGGGCAGTATCACATTAAGATTTCATCTGAGACAATACCAGTAATATATAGACCAAAAGGAGATCTTGCTATGCCCAGAGCTAGAACTGGGCAGGGATAAAAGCACACATAAGTTAAGGGAGTCATTGTTAAGTAAATGTGCTGAGATAATGGGTACATTACATGGTAACAGTTGAGAAGCAGAAGAAACTGAAAATATGTATACAGCCTCAAGATTTGAAGATTTGGATCAAAGATAACACTATCCACTTCAAATAATTGAAGAGGCTGTTGCTACTGTGCCTAATGTCAAGTTCTTCTCTGTGCTTGATGATTACTAAAAAGTTTTTGCTGCTATGCCTAAACACTAGTTATTCTGTGTGCTTCATAATAACCAAGGATTTTTGACAAGTTAGATTACAAGATGCTAGCTCTACGCAATCCCCATTCAATAATTATCTGGGTTTTTACAAATTTCTAAGGTTGCCCTCTAGAATGTTATTAACTCCAGAAGTGTTCAAGAGAGCTGTGGTTGACACAATCAAAGGGATGGAACCCATGGTCAATGTAACTGATGATCTTCTAGTCTTGGTAGTTGCTAATGAGGAGCATGGCTTGTATCTCATTAAGCTGATAGACTGAATATGTAAAGAGGCTTGAAGAGGAACAAAAATGTGTCATACTTGTCAGATTTTAAGTACATGGGCTATGTGTTGATAGCTGAATGTCTCAAATTTGTTTGTACCAAAGTAAAAGTAATTGCAAATGTACAAAAGCCTTGTACTAAGTCATCTCTTGTATTTTTTTGATATTCTGCAATATTTTTCCAAGTTCATTCTAACTTGTCAGCTATAACAGTGTCATCTAGGAAGGTAACAGAACATAATTTTGCTTAGTTTTAGTCAATGGAACAAAACAGAAGATTTGAAATGCTCATAAGGTTGGTAACAGAGTACCTACACTGAAACTCTGTGATGTGTCACAACCATTTACTCTTCGCAGAGATGCTAGCTAATAAAGACTCCATACAGTATTCCGCTAGCAGGTAGATCAACTGCTTATGGTTCAAGAGTATTGACTGATGCTCAGACTTATAATACTCAGACAGAAAAAGAACTTGGTCACATTATCTAGTTGTCAAACATGTTATGACTATAACTATAGCAAAAGAATCACTGTTGGGTCAGACTTTAAGATTACCATGCCTTAGACAAAAGGGGATAATCCAAGAGACAGCTGTCTTGGAATTAGTACCAAAACTCTCCATTTTTCTGGCTCAGTCTCACTTTTCTGGGACTCACACTAATGAGTCTCAGAATATCAAATGATTACCCAATTTGTGAGTCAAGAATTCATGAGAATCTAACCACACCACCTTGAGTTCTATGTATCCATGTAGCAATGAGCAAGTGGAATAAAGGATCCAAAAATTAAAAAGCTCTAAAAAAATTACATGTCCAACAGTTTGAATTGCCATTTGTCAGCTTTGGAGTACAGGAATACACTATTGCAATCTCTGGGACTCTGACTAGCAGAATTGCTGATGTGCAAATGTATTAATTCTAAAATATCTGCCTTATATTTATCACTATTATCTTACAGCAAGAAAAGTATCATTAACCATTGCAGGAAAAACAGCAAAACAGAAGATTTTCCATGACAGATCACTAAAAATCTACATGTAGTAAAAAAAAGGCAAGGGTAAAATTGAATGATGATTTTTTTTCTTTCACATAAAAGTAATGCACCTGAAATTAAGATTAATACAGCAAAATATCATGGATCATATTTGATTCAAAACACTGATATACTGCTTTATATAAGAAATAGTAAACAACTGATTGTGCATGAAGTAAATGAGAAGTTCAGTTGCTTGCTGTCTCTGACCAATCCCCATTCAGTAATTCTCTGGGTATTTACAAATTTTTAAGATTGCCCTCTAGAATGTTATTAGCTCCAGAAGTGTTCAAGAGAGCTGTGGTTGACACAATCAAAGGTATAGAAGCCATGGTCAGTGTAACTGATGATCTTCTATCTACAAGACTGGAGCTACAGAAATCATCACCAACTTCTCAGAGTGAAATAATTCTCTGGGTGATATTTCATGATATTTAATCTCAACCTAAAATTCTTTACTGACTAGGACTGATTCTGATAAAGTTGCTTCAGCTCTATAAACTGCTATAAGGAGCAGTTTTCAGGTTTCTCTTCTGTCTGCAAATAAAACTTCAAAATATGAATGTCTGATTAAAATGTTGAAATAATGAGTGCACAAATTTCTAGCACGCACATTGAATCACTCAATTAAAACGTGCTGGTTTTTTTTCTTATAGTGTACTGGTAAATATTGTATGATGCACATAGTAGAGTGACAGTGTAGTATATGTTTAAAAGCATTTTTGTAGCGCATTTATGTATAAAGTTTTTTTTTTATTTTAAGGTAAGGGGAATGTCACATATATATTTATATATGTGAAATATACAGTAATTACATGGTAGTCATGATTTTATGGGGCATTAGCAGTACTATGATCAATGTGTCATGAGACTTTCCTCACTGGGCAGTGTGGTAAGCATCCTTACTGAATGCATATCATGTCCAGCAGTTCTTTATTAATTTCTCTTGACTATCTGTATGCTTTAATTATAGCAGTAAATAAAAAGATGCAATATTTGGTGACAGCATTTGAGACCCTTGTTAGATTCCATGACATATATAAATCTCAGGAGTTAAGTATTCATCATAAAAAAACAAGATCTATATTGTTTCTGTGCTATTTATTATTTGCATGTTTTATAAGATCAGTGCTGTTCTGTAATCAGGTGTCCTTATTTAACTCCTATTTAACTCACAAAATATGATCAGTGAAGTAAAAAAATAAAGAGAGAAGTGACCTTCTCCAGTCCACAGTAGAAGCATGTATCTTTTTGATTAAGGCCAACAGCTTATGTTTTTTTCTGAGTATATTCTTTGCTTCTTAAATAATTCAATTACACAAAGAACTTAACATTTTGATTGTTTTATCTGGTTTATTCTAGAAGCATTTTGCCATCTGAAAAGGAAAGAAAAACATTCTGTATGTACATTAATACTTTATTAGATACAGACAATAAGTTGCACGGTGACTTTGGTTGTTTGCAGGGTTAAATTCTGACCTGTAAATTATGAAGGAAAATATAAGCTTATTTTTATGCTGCTTGTAGTTCTAATAAATACAGTTATTAATAAGAGTATGTTTGTTTTTTTGTATATAACAAATTCAGAAGCAGCACATTAAATACAGACATTAGGGAACAAATTATGATAAGGTTGTGTATCAGATTAGTAACAAGCTAAGATTTCTTTACAGAAAGAATAAACATTTTGAATCCTAAATATTGCAGGAATACTCCAGATATATGTTGTCTATAATTTGATTGTGTTGACATTTTTATGACTATTTACTGTAATCAGGTTACAAAATCCAGAAATTTTAACAATCAGTTAAAGTTAACTATAATATACATTTCAAATGCCCTATGAAGTGTTATCATTTTCTTCAGTTTGTTTCACTCTAGAAGCACTGCCTTGCTGTTTCACTTTATGTTCATGGATACTATCAGCTGATCAGATTTGAATGAAGGACTCCTATACTGCTAATGCATTAGAATATTTCCATTGGATAGAGATGGTATTTTATGTGAAAGTAAAAAAAAATCCTGCATAATAAGTATCTGATAAGTAAGAATATACTAATACTGAAAAAAAAACAATTATAGTGCTTACAGAAAGGCACAATGGACTACATGAACTTATTTAAAGTTTTATTTGTATAAAGTATTTTAATGTGTAGGGTCTAAGCACTGTATGGATAAAATACCAATGCTATAAGAATATTAAAAAGTGGCAAATCTATTACAATAAAGCATCTTAAAATAGCTAAAAACAAGTGGGATGAAATGATTAGGCTTAAAATGACCACTGGGTTGATAGCATAGTAATCTCCTATGATCCTATGATCCTATGAAAATATGTAAAATATTATATAATATAAAAAAAAAACTAAAAATCATGTACTACAAAAAGGATAGTCAAATTTGAAAATCTAAAAGAGGACGAAGTTCACCCTTCAGGTCCAGATAGATCTTCCTGAGTAGGACCTCCTAAATGTTGCTTGGAATCATTCACTTTACTCAGGGAAGGTAGCTGGTTTCACACACACATACACACACACACACACACACACACACACACACACACACACACACATATATATATATATATATATATATATATATATATATATATATAGGGTCTATATTAGAACATCGAAGTTTCAGAACTTCCAGTGTTCTAATATCGACACCTACTAACTGAAAGCTGAAAATAGCGAAAATTTAGATAACCAAATTATTTCCTAGGGAAAGAATTCAGTTGTCCGTTCCTGTCGCTTCACTATTTTCAGCTCTGCGGTGGAAAGTTACGGTCGGGTTCAGGTAAGTGTGCGATTGTGTGGACGTGAGGGTTAGGGTGGGATAGGTGAGTTAGGGTTAGGGCGCGGGTGAGGTGTGTGTGTGATAGTGGCAGACCTTAGGGTTAGGGTTTGGGTTAAGGTAAGTGGGTAGATAGTGGTGTATGTACAGTTTAGTGTAGGTTTAGATGTAAGATTTTGGGTATATGTGTGTGGATTGCTGTTTGTTTGGTGTGTTTGTGTTGTGTGTATGTGTTTTGGATCAGCAAATTTTTTCCCTAGTAAAAAATTCGATGTTCTCAATTTTCGCTCTTATCGGTTTTCGGTTAGTAGGTGTCGATATTAGAACATTCGAAGTTCTGAAACTTCGATGTTCTGATATAGACCCCATATATATTCACGAGTCTGTGAAATGAATGAGGTAATGAAAAATAATAGCCAAGTATACATGACTTTCCTCCTTATTTTACTTTATTATAATTACAGAATGAGGAATGTTTACATGTTAGCCTAAGGATACAACAGTGAAGCAACAGACTTTTAATTTTGCTTTTGTAGTCCACAAGGAGGAGTTACATCTCTGTACAAAACTGATTTACAAGGAATATGCAAACAACTTCACTAATATAATTTCACAAATATATGTTCAAAAATATAAAAGATTTATTATTTACATAACTATTGCAGCATCGAGACTGCGCATTTTACAAAACACACATACTTAAGGCCATTTCCATAAACACACATGCAGCTGTTCCATCACAACTCCTTGTGGGATGCAGGACATGTTTTGGTATAAAACTGGTCATTTTTTCTTCATTTTGACAAATGACTATCCTGCCCTCCTATTTAACCCCCATATAAGCTATTGTGCAGCACAATATGAGATTATTGTCAAGTGCTACTGATTGTTGTGCTTCTTCACTGTCTCACACTTCCTTATTTTTGTTCACATATCTTTAATCACATTTACATCATGCCAACACTCAAAATTCACAAATGCTAGCTTTTTTTGTATTACTTTTCCATGCTGCAGCTTCATTTTACCTAGACATCTTCCAAACTGGAGCACTATTGTTAGGGCATCATGCATTGTCACCATTCTGCTTACTTCATGTAATCTGTGTCTTACTGAAAGGCAGCCTTGTTCTATGTGGCTGTCTTGGCAAAGTGTAAGCATTAAGCAGGGCATATAGTTTAAAAATGCAAAAGGTTATATAATTCTCAAATATTCTGATCATTTTTAAGAAGTAAAGTCTTGGAAACATGCACTGCAGTAATCCAAAGCACAAACAATAACCCATCTACCATCTAGTTCACGAACTTTGTTGGCAAAAACTGGAATTGCCTTGCCAAACTATATAACCCTACAATCCTCCAAAAGTCTCTTCAAAAAAAACCTCAAACAGTATCTCAAATTGAACTGGCTATGCCCATGTACCAACCCGAATTAAGTTATAAAACAATAGTGTAATCAGTAATTATCATAGCATAATCAGTAATTATCATAACATCTAACTACATCACCATGCTATGTATCCAGTCTTACTTGTAATTGCATCTGTCCATGAGAACTTTGAGTCCCTACTAGGGACTAACTGTGAGTTACAATCTTACTTGTAATTGTCTGTCCATGAGAACTGTGACTCCCTACTAGGGAACATTACTAAACCAAAGTACATAAGATATATTACCACTTTGTTTTTATATATTTTAATTGTTTTCTAACTTCTTGTGTAACCTTTTGTATGTTTAACTATGTGGAGCTTTTGCACTCGGGCCTCTGCTGAAAATGGGCATGTATCCAGTCAGACTATCCCGGTAAACAAATGTAAAATAAATAAATAAATCTATTCTTCAAAATGTTGTCAGTGTTGTAGGAAGTAATGGTTTTACCAAAACATGTTGAAATTGTAATATTTACTATAACATTAAGTATATGCCATGTCTGTAATGTGAGTAGGCCTACTAAATAATGACTTACTATTATTTCCTCTTACCACAACCTTTCTTGTGTTACTTGTTTCTCCTCTGGCACTATATAACCAAAGAATGCACAATAACCTGTATTAAAAGTATTTTTTGTTGTTGTTTTTATGTTAGATGTATTTAAGTATTTGGGTAGTATTCACAGTCCTGGATTGTAGCTGTGTGTTGCAGTAATCCAAGAAGAGTGGTGCTACATCGGTATACAAATGTAGTTAGCAGATGTCATTCTTGCTGATTACATAATTGAGCGGGAGTGTTGATAAGCACCCCTACTTAAGGCAAAAGCGTATGTACCTGAAAATATACTTTATCTGAAGTGAAGCAGGGAGGGCAATTGTATGCATAAAATGCCATGCACATTTGCATATCACTATGATTCAGGCAAAAATGAAAAAGGACCTCATTTGCTAACAAACTGTGTAAAGGACTCTGAACTTACATATGTAAGTTTAACAGTAGAATATTACTTTGGAATTACTCGAGTTAGGTGGCAGATAAATTAGGATACCACAAACATTTTAAAGTAAGAAAAAATATTAGAAATGTTGCAAACTGTTGAAAATGAGGTAAGATTATTGAGTTCATTTTATAAAATGTTTGTTTTATTCATGTGATGGACATACTACAGTATTGTAAACTGTCATCTGTAAATGTGTGTTCATTACAGCAGCGGTGAAAATTATTAGTAATCACTAAGAACATTGTCTACTTTGGTGCATTTTAGTGATTGGGCATACATGGTAAAAATGCATTGATTGAAATACTGAAGTGGAAAGGTTGTTTTGTTGGTTGAATATATGTCTTTACTGGGAGATTCCCGACTGTCACTGACAGAATTATATGATTACAAAAATGGGGTAAGGGCCAAAAAAAAAAAGGATGGATGTGTTAATAAAATGCTTTCTACAGTAGTGTCAATGTATTCATTACTGTGCAAACATTACTTAAGCCAACTTTACTTGGGTGAACACTGCATGTGTATGTAATTATGGGAGTTGTCTCACATAAACTTTTATCATAGTATGGCAGGTGTTTGACTGAAATGGTTTTGTGTATGACTGTGGCATTTTACATGGTCAGCAAGGGAAATAACTAAGATAAAAACAAGTTCATGGATTGCAAAGTAGATATAATAGACGCAGCTGCATTTTTTTTACAACAGATGTGCAGATGGCACAAAAATTTGACTATGACTCACAAGTAGGCTTCATTAGCATACACTATTTTACATAATTTCTCATTTACATCTTATTATAGTTAATTAGCTTACCCTTATTCGTGGCCAACAGATGATCAGTAAATGGCTTCTATGAGTAGTGGCCTAGCTATGCTCATTTGCTGAAAGTGCAGATACCCATAACACATTTGCACAGTGACTATGAATATCGGCCTTTAACTTCATAACAGGGATGGCGATCTAAGTCCTAAACTTACACAAACCGATGTTCCCATTCCTAAGACAAAATAATCAAGAGAAAGCAAAAATGACTGTAGTGTTTGGTTTCTTTGCTCATCTTAACAATGCATATTCACAATAAAGGCCTGAGACCAACACAAAGCATTTGTCAGGTCCGTAAATCTGAATATTTGTTTAAATAAAGATGGGAAAAGATGTAAAATATGCATTCACCAGCTGTCTTCATTTCTGTTAGAATAACTAACTGGTCACTTTATAACTACTTCTTCTAGGGAACGACCATCATACCAAATCTCTCCTCTGCCCTAAAGGATGAATCCTTTTGGAAGAAGCCTTATGAATTTTACCCAGAAAACTTCCTGAATTCCAACGGACAGTTTGTTAAGCCTGAAGCCTTTATACCCTTTTCAGCAGGTAAGGCAAGCAATAAACAGAATATTGTGACTGAATGCTCTAACTGCTCAGCCCTGATGCTTTCAGAACCAGATCTTAGAAATACTCCAAATAAAAAGCAATTCTTGCTGAATGAAACTATGTTTATTTCAGCCCAACAAAATGTTGTTTTATTTGTTGTATATGTTTAGATTACATATTCATACATGCAGATTAATTGTTAAAAAAGTAACAAGCAATGCAGTTATTGTTTAGGATAATAAAATATTTTACCAGAAAAATGATGATTATGACTCACATAAGTAAGCATATTCAGTTAAGCAGTGCAATAAAGCCACAACGTGCTTTCAAAGCAAATAATGCAATGTAATTTTATTAGGTTCATAGGTAGTTTCTAGGCATGCGGCCCAGGAGACCATTAAGGAGGCTACCTCAAAATCCAGTTTATCCCAGACCACTGTCTGGTTAAGTGACTTGGTCAAGATCACACAGTAGGCAATTGAAAGTTGAGAGAATCAAACCCTGTACCACAGGAAATAGCTTGTTAACAGCTAACAGTTTTAATCCTCTTTGCTAACTGCCAGACTTTGAAATGCAGGTACAGCCAGAGAGAGAGGCTGTGTGCAGTTATTTCCAGCTTCCATGTTGTTATAGCAACCTTATAATGTAATCATAGATTGATGTTGAATATATTTTTGTGGTAGATGGGTCCTCTGGACTGCCATGATGTAACCCATAGCATGTTTTGGTTGGTGAAAAAGTGTGGGACTGATGAACAGTAAAAAAACCTGCACAGCCCATGTTACCAGATAATAAAGGATCTGGGCTATTTTCCAGAATGATAGTTGGTCAGACTCCTAAATCCAAATGCAAGTTCAAAAACAATATTGTTCTTTGACAGAAGACACTTAAAGCAATGAACTGCATTTTCTAGAGGCCATGATCATTGTACCACTATTGAATACCTTTGATACTTTAAATAACCAACTCTAGAATCACTGCACCACAAATAAATAATATACATTTACTTGATCGTGGTCACATTTGCAGTAATTCTTTATTTATTTATTTATTTATTTCATTTGTTGACCAGGTAGTGTCCATCTGGGCCAGAAGCCCATTTTCAGCGGAGACCCAGGGAGAAAAGCTCCAAAGAAGATTACAATAGTATTTACAATTTACATATGCCAGTTACAGCAAATGAGATAAACAGACAGTAATACAATTGCAAGGTTCATAGTTAGAAATAACAAAGTTAGGTATATTAAGGAAACATTACACAATATTATGCATGCAATTCTCTTTTGGATTTACTCATTGCTAAAGCTGTATCTGATCTGGATTTTTTTTTCTGTAGCTATATGCTGATTTTATACATTTCTAGACAGTGGTACCTGGTAGTATGCACATCCTGTACAAGTAGCAATAGCATGGACTCACACAGTTCTTCACATTGTTTTGTAACTATCAGTTGCTCAGCTTTGTGTCTATGTTTTGTACTAGAAATCATTACGCCATTCTTGAAACTGATTATTTCTTCAAAACAGATTATATTTAAAAAGATCTTGAGAACATCATCCATTCTTATATTTGGATGCACGTCTTCTCTTCAAAAAATGATCAGTAAATATGCCTGAGGCTGAAACACTGCCATTAAGGAGTTCCAGCTTCGGTGTTTATTTTGTTTATGGAAAATCATGCTTCAGAATCTTATAAGTATGTAATAAAACACCAGTAGGACAGCCACGGCGATAAAAAACATTTAATTAAACCATAAAACAAGACAAGCGCTTTCCCGTATCAAGTACGCTTCATCAGATCTTCTAAAAACAAGTAAAAAACATTAGTTTAAATATACTGTAACAACCAATCAGCAACCTACAGCAGTAAAAATCAATTAGAATTTAAAAATACAGAGTGCAAAAACTTAAACTTTCTTCAGCCTGCATCCCTTTAATACAGGCTTAATGCAAACACTGTTATTTAGCCCTGGATGTTTATGTGCTTGAAGCCTCAGAATCCAGTGAAGTTCTTTTTGTTCAAGAAAATTATTAGTATCACCCCCCCTAACACTAACATGCACTGGTTGTAGGACTCTAAAAAGAAACCGATGTTCTGGGAATATCATCACATGCTTGGCCAGAGCATTCTTATCATTCTTTTTATGTATTTCATAGAGATATTTACTAATGCGTTTCTTCAACCTCTGAGTAGTTTTACCCACATAGTAGCAGGTACAAGTGTCACAGGTAGCCAAGTACACCAAGTTACTGGTATCAAAGTCAGCATAAAACCTTGGTTCAAATCTGAATGAGATATTTGGGCAGATGAATATTTGTTGAGTACACAAAACATTACAAAACTTACATTTCCTACATGCATAGGTACCTAATCTACTTTCCATACAATAATTATTTTTCACATCTTTGCACAAAAGTTGTTTTAAGTTGGCACTATTACAAAATGTAAAGTGTGGAGTCTCACCTACAATCCTGACTGTAGAATCATCAGTAGCCAAGAGTGGCCAATACTTAGAAATGATATTTTCTACCACCTTATTATTACTAGTATAATTTGTGGTAAAAGAAAAAGATTTCTTATTTTCTTTCTGTACATTATTACTGGGTGGGGACACTGTTGTGACTTCAGAGTCTACATTATTATCATACGTTGATATATTACCTTCAACTTTCTGTATCATATCCTTCTTATAACCTCGAGCTAAAAACATGCTTTTAATTTTTGCATCTCCAAATCAAGAGTCATGCTCCCTTTACATACTCTTTGAATCCGTAAATATTGGCTTTTAACAATATTTGGAAAAATATGGCGAGGGTGCATGCTATCATAACTCAGAAGCCCATTCCGCCAACAAGGTTTTCTAAATAGTGTGGTACTGACATTTCCAGCCTGAGTCTTGTATATAGAAACATCCAAAAAATCAACCCATTCATGGGAGCTAGTAACAGTAAACTTCAAAAAATCAGTAGTCAACTCTAACTGTTTGACAAATTGAAGCAAGGAGTCATGGTCCCCATCCCAAAACATAAACACGTCATCCACAAATCGTCGATACAGCTTTATTTTATCATTATAGGGACTAATATACATATGATTAGACTCCCAAAAATGCATGACAAGATTTGCATAGGAATTAGCACATGAGGTGCCCATAGCAGCACCCCATTTCTGCAAAAAGATTTGTTCACCAAATAAGAACAAATTGTTATTTAGAATAAGCTCTAAGAAAGTGCAAACTATATAAATTTTACCACCAGAGAAAATTCTTTGATGTAATAAAATATCCCTTATATCATCTATACTGCAGTCGTTCGGTAAATAAGTTCTTCACATCCATGGTAACCATCAAGAGAGAAGGCACATCAACTCTCAGGAGAATGCGGCCAGATGAACAGTCGGAGGACACGCAGATAAGTAGATTTGTTAATTTATCTACTCATGACTTATCTCCTAGTGAGATGTCCGTATTGAACAGAGGCTTGTCCTTTGTTCCAGCAATGGCAGTGAAATTAACTGACATTTTGACTGATGTAAGACTTTTTGCTCAGAACTTAGCTTGCAAGTTAATGTTCAATAACTCTAATGTTTCTGATAGTAATGTTGATACTCCTATGTATCGCAGGCCAAGTACTTTTTCTCCACCACTACCTGCTCGTATTGAGCTGTTTGTAAAGGGTTCCTATCAGCTGACCGAAGACACAGGTTAGCGAATGTGACTTGGTCGAGCTGTAAACGCCAAAATGGCAAAATATCGAAGTGGCATGTAAGCGAATTCTTTCCCTGGGAAAGAATTAGTTTGGCCGCTTCAATAGTTTGCCATTTTTGGCACTGTAGTGCGGTCTCGGAGTTGGTATATTTAAGTAGGGGGGGAGTGGGGGGCACACATGTAATATAATATCATGTATTAAAGTGTTTTCTTTTTTTTTTGTTGAAACAGCGATTTTTTTCCAATGGAAAAAAATCGCTGTTCTGACAGTTCGGTTTTGTAAGCTTTCACTTACATGAGGTCGATTAATCATCGATTGCTAACCTAAGCATTCTGTGATTTAATATAGACTTGTTTGTAAAGATGTGTGAAGAAGCTCTGTATAAAGATTTAAAAAATTCAAATTCAGGTGCATTCCATAATTTGACACACATACAGAAAGAAGCTTTACAAGGTCTAATGAATAATAAGTTGTTAGTCATTAGACCTGCCGACAAAGGTGGGGCTGTTGTTCTTATGAGCACCGTTGATTACACTAGAGCTAAGAATATGTTATTGAATGATTGTGATAAAAATGTTAAAGTAGCTAGATCCTACATCAGGATAGTCACAAATAAGGTCTATGAATATCTAGATGAGTTATTAATGAGCAGACTTATCACTGAAACTCTATATGATTTTTTGAAGGTGACCAACCCTGTTATTCCAGTGATTAAGGGACTCCACAAGATACATAAATCTCTGGTATCACCCCCTATGAGACCTATTGTATCGGGGGTGGTTGGGTCACTGAATCACTTTCTATATATGTTGAAGGTAAATTAAAGAAAGTGATTCCTATGATTGATACTATATTGAAAGATACCAAGCATTTTCTGAATGATATTAATGAGTATACCACTAATAATGATGTGTCTTCTCTCCTGATGGTTACCATGGATGTGAAGAACTTATTTACCTGTATGCCAAACGACTATGATATAGATGCTATAAGGGATATTTTATTACATCAAAGAATTTTTCTGGTGTTGAAATTGATATGGTCTGCACTTTCTTAGAGCTTATTCCAAATAATTTGTTCTTATTTGGTGAGCAAATCTTTTTGCAAAAATGGGGTGTCGCTATGGGCACCCCATGTGCTAATTCCTACGCAAATCTTGTCATGCATTTTTGGGAGTCTAATCATATGTATATTAGTCCCTATAATGATAAAGTAAAGCTGTATCAATGATTTGTGGATGACGTGTTTATCTTTTGGGATGGGGACCATAATTCCTTGCTTCAATTTGTCAGTCAGTTAGAGTTGACTACTGATTTTTTGAAGTTTACTGTTACTAGCTCCCATGAATGGGTCGATTTTTTGGATGTTTCTATAAATAAAACTCAGGCTGGAAATGTCAGTACCACACTATTTAGAAAACCTTGTTGGTGGAATGGGTTTCTGAGTTATGATAGCATGTACCCCCGCCATATTGTTCCAAATATTGTTATGATAATAATGTAGACTCTGAAGTCACAACAGTGTCCCCACCCAGTAATAATGTACAGACATGAAATAAGAAATCTTTTTCTTTTACCACAAATTATACCAGTAATAATAAGGTGGTAGAAAATATTATTTCTAAATATTGGCCCCTTTTGGTTACTGATGATTTTTACAGTCAGGATTGTAGGTGAGACTCCACTCTTTACATTTCGTAATAGTGCCAATTTAAAACAACTTTTGTGTAAAGATGTGAGAAACAAATATTGCATGGAAAGTAGGAGATTAGGTACCTATGAGTGCAGGAAATGTAAGTTTTGTAATGTTTTATGTACTCAGCAAACATTCACCTGCCCAAATACCTCGTTCAGATTTGAACCAAGGTTTTATGCTGACTGTGATACCAGTAATTTGGTATACTTGGCTACTTGTGACACATGCACCTGTTACTATGTGGGTAAGACCACTCAGAGGTTGAAGGAACGTATTAGCAAACATCTTTATGAAATACATAAAAAGAATGATAAGAATGCTCTGGCCAAGCATGTGATGATATTCCCAGAACATCGGTTTCTTTTTAGAGTCCTACAACCAGTGCATGTTAGTGTTGGGGGGGGTGATACTAATAATTTTCTTGAACAAAAAGAACTTCACTGGATTCTGAGGCTACAAGCACATAAACAACCAGGGCTAAATAACAGTGTTTGCATTAAGCCTGTATTAAAGGGATTCAGGCTGAAGAAAGTTTAAGATGTTCATCGTGTTACCCTGCTGCAGTCATCACACTTGGGTTATCCTATCGTCAGGCGGTCCCACAGTTGGCCGGAATTCCAAAGCCTTGGTCCGGCATCGGTTGCTGTCGCCTCCTCCCTGACGTCAGTGCGCCAGGGGTATATATAGTGCAACCAACGCCATTTTCTTCATTCTTTCTTGCTGCGCGCTTCCCGAAGCAGAAGCAGTTCGCAAGTGCTGGTCGGCCGACTCCTGAGATTTTCGAATTCGAATTTCAGACCGAAGTCTTTTATAAAGCTAAGTACCCCATTGGGGAAACTTTTCTTGCCTCAGACCGATGTCAGAAAAAGTTAACAATTGTATTTCTTGTGGGAAGCAAATACCTCATAAGGATTTTCATTCTTATTGCATACCTTGCCTAGGCCCAGACCATGACGTCACTTCTTGTCAGTTTTGTGCTAGGTTTAATAAGCGTACTATTAAAAGACGCTTTGATTTCGCACGACACTACTTCGGTAGGAAATTAACTACACCATGCCGTCGGAGCAACCGACTACCAGCATGCATAAAAAATGAAGGGATAAGGACAGACAGCCCAGGCCTAAGCCAGACTCCGAGGCCTCGGCTGATCCGGTCTCCGGTTCTCCAGTCCTCAGTGAGGCTCCGACGCAGCCCCTGACTACCGCAGATCTGGAACCCGAGACCGCTACAGAAATTTTGGCGGAAGGCACCAGGCCGACGCAGCCATTTAGTTCAGGCCCTTCCGACAACATTGCTTCAAAAGACGTCGGTGCTACAGAAACGCCATCGGTTTCTGAAGGCATTTTCAGACCGACGACTCTCACCATTAAAACGTTTTCTAAGTCGAAGACTCCTACTAAATCTAAAAGGACTGCACTTCAGTCTCCTGTTCAAGGCCCTATGCCTAAGAAACAGATGCTCAAAATGGCTGAAGATTTGATTTCTCTAAGCAGGGGTTCCCAGCCCCCTCCTGACAAAAGGCCTAGACAAGAGGAAGATAATGCGTCCTCTGAACAACTGTCCATTTCTTCAGACTCCTCTGAGGACCAAGATTATTCCTTCTCTCCTTATGAAGATTCTGATGCTAAGGACTCTATTCCCTCAGCTTCTCCTCCTGAAGACTACTCCATTGGGGAGACTTTACACACTATGAGGGAACATTTTCACTGGGAAGGTCAGGACTACTCTGACTCGAAGAAAAGGCTCAGAGAGTTTCTTTTACTCCCCCAACACAGACCACTTGCCATCCCACCAGTTTTGGACATTGTGGATGATGTTTATTTAGAATCCAGTTTGAACCCAGACTCTCTACCTCCTGCTCTGGCTAAGCCTGACAGATACTATAGAGTGCCTGATTCCCACACATTTCTTTACAAAAGCCCTGCAGCTGACCCAGAGACTATCTCCCAGGGTCCAAGGGGGCTAAGGCTTCTATGGCTAAAAACCCAGTACCTTCTGAGAGGGATTCCAGACCACTAGACAGGTGGGGGAAAAAGGTTTACACCTCAGCCACACTAGCTATGAGGGCACTGAATTGTGAATTTCACATGCTTAAATATCAGCAATTCCTAATCTCTCAGTTAAAGCAAAGAATAACCACTCTCCCTCAACAATCTGAATTAAAAGAAGTACAGGATCTGTTACACGCCACTGAACATGTGGGCAAGCATACCTTACAATGTGGGTTTGATTCTTTGGAGGCCTCCTGCAGAGCAGCTGTCACTGGGTCTGTTATACGTAGGCATGCTTGGTTAAAGGAGCAAACTCTGCCTGATCATGTTAAAGCAAAATTACTAGATGCTCCCTTACAGCAGGATGTGCTTTTTGGAATTAAAGCAGAAGAAGTTTTAAAGAAAATGGAGGATAAGGCAAAATCTATGCAGACAGTCAAGGATTTCCTACATGTACAACCCCCTCGCTTCAGCAGAAACTGGCCAACATAAAATTGGTCCTTTCCAGCTACTGACAGACCACAGAGGGGAAATACAGACACCCAAGGGGCAGAGGACAACCACAACCCCAGTATAAGCCTAGTCAATGGGGCACTACAACACAGAAGGGAGGAGAAGACAGGTCTCAATCCACCAGAAGGCAAACTCAATGACTTGCACCTCATCTGGCCAAGCAATACTCTCTTGGCAGCCTCCTTGGGGGGAAAACTCGCACTTTTTGCAGACAACTGGCACAGTGTCACATAGGACAAATGGGTCCTAGACATAATTTCACGAGGATACAGATTCCACTTTCACACCTTGCCAATGAAAAGAGGAATGCCAAACCTGCCACACAATCAATGGGCAGAGGCACAAAAACAAATTACAGCTCTCATGGACATGAGAGCCATTCAACTGGTACCTACTCGAGAGCAAGGCCAAGGATTTTATTCAAGACTCTTTCTAGTGCCCAGAAAGGACAATGCCTGGACCAATTCTGGACCTTTCAATTCTAAACACTTACTTACAAGTACCCAAATTCAAGATG
Organism: Protopterus annectens; assembly: GCF_019279795.1. NCBI lineage: Eukaryota > Metazoa > Chordata > Ceratodontiformes > Protopteridae > Protopterus > Protopterus annectens. The sequence goes on from NC_056725.1 coordinate 1,624,237,436, forward strand.
CTAACTCTACAGCAGCTGCTTCCCATGTTGGGCAAGGAAGTATGGCTAGTAACGTTGGACCTCAAGGAGGCATACCTGCATGTCCCAATCAGACAAAGTTGCAGAAGATACCTCCGTTTCATTGCAGGTTCAACCCATTACCAATTCTCTGCACTGCCCTTCGGCTTATCTACTGTGCCCAGAGTCTTCACAAAATGCCTGGCACCAGTAATTGCACACTGCAGACAAAGAGGAATTCAAATATATCCATACCTGGACAACTGCCTCATACAAGCAGAAAGCAAAGACATCCTCCTACATCATCTGGCCTTTGTAAAGCATCTACTAAACTGCCTGGGGTACACAGTAAACGAAAAGAAATCAAAACTAGTACCCTCACAAAAAATGGCATTCCTGGGTGCCAGCTTGGATACAACGGCCCAGAAGGCTTATCTTACACCAGACAAGCAACTACAACTGACTCAATATTTCAGGACAATGGCAACAAAGACCCAATTAACTGCAAGAAAAATTCTGCAGGCTTTGGGCTTCATGGCATCTTGCATACTAATAATACCATTTGCAAAACTGCATATGAGGAAATTACAGTGGTACTTAAAAGCGTATGGTCTCAACACAGCCACAGCTTGGACACAATGATATCTCTCATCCCCTGCCTACAACAGGAATTTCTACGGTGGTCACAGGCATGTCACCTCAACAAGGGTCAGCCTTTCACCTTGCTCCCAGCCAGGCAAACTATCACAACAGATGCTTCAGATTACGCCTGGGGGGCACACATGGCAGGACAATGCATTCAAAGCCTATGGACTGCAGATCAAAGAAATCTGCACATGAATCAGAAAGAGATGCTAGCTGTACAGAAAGCTCTGACAGCCCTCAAGGATCTGTTACATCCAGGACAACTTGCAATAAAGACGGACAACACCACAGTAATGTGGTACATAAACAAACATGGGGGTAAGCATTCCTATCCTCTATGCAGGCAGGCAATGATCTTATGGAACACAGCTCTGGCTTACCAAGTTCAATTGCAAGCTCAATTCCTGCAGGACAGAAGAACACATTGGCAGACGACCTCAGCAGAAACATCAAGGATCCCCACGAGTGGAAACTAGATCCACAAATATTTGCAATGATAACTCAAAAATGGGGCCTTCCAGACGTAGACCTGTTTGCCAGTCCTCAAAACTATCAACTAACAAAATTTTGTACAAGGACATTTCACCATCAAGCTTTGAAAGTGGACGCACTCTCTTTCTGTTGGAAAAACCTGACAGTATATGCCTTCCCTCCATTGCCTGTCCTCACAAAGGTTCTTCTGAAAGTCAAAAAGGGGAGACCATGACTGATTCTCATAGCCCCAGACTGGCCACACCAACACTGGTACCCACTATTGAGAAATATGGCTCACAGCCCACCATGGATATTGCCTCAAATCCCCCATTTGCTCACACAACAAAACAATCAGATTCTTCACAGCCAGCTCAAAACTTTAAATCTGGCTGCATGGCAAATCAACTAAACATACAACCAGCTCCTCTTTCCCAAGCAGTTCTGGATGTTATTCTGAAAGCCAGGAGGCCTAGCACCAGGAAGGCTTACTCAGACAAATGGAAAAGGTTTTGTGCCTGGAACCAAGCTAAAGACCAAGACACAATTCAGCCTCACATGCCTCACATTCTACAGTATTTAGCTGAGATGTTGCACAAAGGACTTTCTTTCTCCTCCATTAAAATCCATGCTTCAGCTATTTCGGCTCACTACAACATGGATCCACCTTTATTTTCACATCCTCTTCTAAGGCAGTTCCTCAAGGGGGCAAAAAACATTAGACCACCCAGGAGAGCTCCTACACCTACATGGGACCTCAACTTTGTCCTGGAAAAACTAACACTGCCTCCCTTTGAACCAGCTTTCTCTGCAGATCTTCAGTTCCTATCATGGAAAACTGCCCTGCTCCTAGCAATAACTTCAGCTAGAAGAGTCTCAGAGCTACAGGCACTAATGGCAGTGGAACCTTTCCTCATTTTTCATCAAGACAAGCCGAAAAACCCTTTTTATCCGGGGGCCGGTTTGGGAAATAAACCATATTACCCATTTTCCCCCAAAACCACAAAAAAGGTAAAAAATTCTTTTGGACTTAAAATTTAAATTTTACCTAAAGGTTTCGAAAATTTCCCGTTTTACCCATGTCCCCTTGGGGAAACTTAAAAAAACAAATTTTTTAAAAGGTATCTTGTAGTTTTTATTTAAACATGGGAAAAAGTTTTACCTTGGGCCCCCCCCTTCCAGGGCCCCTTTGTTTTAGGGGGTTAAAAAGTTTTAAGTAATTGGATTAAACCCCCTTTAAAAATAATTTTTTCCAAAACCTTTATGAGTTTGATTAATCCCCTAATTATAACCTCCCCTTCCAGCTTTGGGGCAAAATTATAAGAGGGGAACCGAAACAAGTACATTTTTTATAAAAAATTTTAATGTTGGTGTTCCCCCCCCTGCGTCCAGGTTCCCCCCCTCCCCCGATTAGGAAACTCTTAAAACCAATAGATTTTTTTTAATGAAGGTTTTGTGAGGCAGGGTTTTATTTTACTAAATTTTTGTACCTTTTGGGGGAGCACTCAAAAAAACTAAAAAAATGGGGGTTTTACTAAAACCCCCCCGGGGGGGGGGGGAAAAAACCACCCGGAAAACTTTGGTTCCCGGGTACCCCTACAGGAAAACCCCGTTATGCTGAAGGGGGAACAAAATCTCATTTTTGGTATAAAAATTCTTTTTCACCGTATTTTAAATTTAATTATTTTTACTGTGTAGGTTTCATTTTTTAATAATTTAAACTTGTTTTTTTTTTGAAACTTGGGTTTAAGGAAACTTTTCGTTTTTTGGAATTTAAAATTTTTTTTGATGGGTGTCCCCTTGGGGTTTTTTTTTTCCCTTTTTTGTTTTTCTATGGGGGGGGGTTTTTTTGTGTTTTTTTTAACAGCTTTTATTGAGGGAAATTTTAAAATTAAAAGAAGAAATTAAAATTTTTTCACTTAAATAAAAAGTTAAATTGAAAAAAAAAAAAATTGATAAAAAAAAAAAAACTTTTAAAAGGAGTTAAAGAAACAGGGAAAAATTAAAAAAAAAAGGAACAGAACTGAAAAAAAAATACAAATATTTGGACACTTTTTTGGCTTTTGAGAGGGCCCGGGTTTTTTTATAGGAAGATTTTGTAATTGGATTGGCTAAAGATAAAGGCTCTTTAAAACTCTTCCTTCCCAAATCAGGGTTTTAAACTTTTCCCCCTTATTTCCCCTGGTACCTTTTCAAGTATTAACTAACTTTTTAAAATTAAATTTGGGTAAGCCCTTAAACTTGATGCATCCAAACAACCCTTCCACTGCCCTCGAAGAAAACCCTTGAGTGCCCCAGGCCACCCTTTAAAAAATTCCAAAAAACTTTAGTAAGATAATAAAAATAAAAAAACCCCAAAACCCCTTTTCCCCATTTTCTTTGTAATGTAGGGCCACTTCTTTATGAATAAATCCCATTCTGACAAGATCCCGGGCATCTTTCCCGTTAAAAATGGCTGATGGCTTCTGGCACCGTAACTTGTTTTGCTTTTTCCCCGGACCCGGGAACTTTCCAGGAAGGTTTTTTTGACGAGGACAAAAAAAGGGTTATTCACAAGCTTTTCCCCCAAGGATAATCAAATTTTTTTTAAAATTTAAACCCCTTTACTATAGGTTAGGGGGGGGTTTAAAAAAAGTAATTTTTTTTTATGAAAAGGCCCGTCTTAAGTGGGTCCCGACCGTTTAACTCTCCTTCACTAAGTATTTTTTTCAAAAACAATTAAATTTTAAAAAAACTCCCCACAAAAGGGAAATTTATTTAAAAGGGAAAATTGAAAATATTGGTAAAAAATAAAACATTTCCCCATACTTGTCCAACAAGTTAGAAAATATAAGTAAAATCCAAATTAAATTTTGCTGGCAAATTTCTATCTGTGTTTAACCTTTTTCTTAAAATATTGAAATTTTTTTTTGGGAATACACCAAAACAAAACTTACTTACCCAATTTTAATTTGAGGTTGCAAATTAATTATTCCTAAAATTTTAATTAATATTTGGAAAAATTATTTAAATTCTTTTTCCATTTTTTCTTTTCTTGTTGGGTTTTGAAACCCCCTTTTTCAAAAACCCTCCTGAAAAAAATCTGAACATTTTTAATGTTTCTTGTTATTGTATTTTATCCCCCCCCACAAACCCCCACACCACCACAACCCAAAAAAAATACTTTAAAAACATTTCAGGATTTAAATTTTAAAAAGAAAAAACCTTTTCTCCCAAGACAATTCAAAGTTTTAAATTTTTTGGCTTTGGGATATAAAAACAAATTAAAAATTTTTTAGGAATTTATTGTAATAAATGTTTTTAATTTTATATGGGCATGATTTTTTGATGTTTGGTTTAAAAAGAAAAAATCTGATGGTTAAATAAAATTTTATTTTAATAATAAATTATATATTAGCGATACATTTGCTATCGGATTTTAACTTTTTAGATACTTTTTGAAAAAGGGAAAAAATAAAAACTTCAAGTTTTAAAATGTAAAAAATTTTCCTTTTGCTGTTTCACTTTATTTTTTCCAGCTTTCTTGGGTTTTTTCCTTATTTTTTTGAATACAACTTTATCAACTTTTATTTCTAAGCAAAATTTTTTGAGGAGTTTTTAGTTTATTTTTTTGGAAAATAAAATATTTTTTTTCTTTACAAGTTTTTTTTTTTTCGAATGTTATTTTTTTCCCTTTTTTGGGAAGGTTTTTTTTTTAAATGTTACCCCCATGTTTTTTTATTCTGAAAAAAGTTCAAATTTTATTTTCTTTTTTTTTTTTTTAACCCCAAAAACCCAACCCCCCCCAAAAAAACCCCCAAAAAAAAAAAACCCCAAAACCTACTTTTCCTATAAGATCCAAAAAAGTTAAAAAATAGGTTGGACTTTTTCAAAAGGGTTCCATGAAAGTTTTTTTTTAATTTTTTGGGGTTCACGTTTTTTTGGTTAAGTTTGCTGTTTTTTCCCCAATATTTTGATTTAAAAATTTTTTTTTAATTTTTTTTTAAAGAATTTTGTTTGTTTGGATAAAGGTAAAAATTTTTAAAACTTTTAGGGTTTTGAAAAATTATTATTTTATTTTAAAATTTTAATTTTGTAAACAGGTTTCTGTTCCGGCTTTTTCCTGAAGCCCTTTTTTGGTTAGGGGCCTTTATCACCTGAGGGGTTTTGGCCCGAAATTTGTTTTTGGGTTTGTTTTTTATTTTTAACTTATGGTTTAAAAGCCCAGCCCTTGTTTTCCCCTTTTGAATGCTTCCCTCAACTTGTTCCCGATTTGTTGTTTTAAAACCCCCTTTTAAACCTTCCTTTCTAGGGAACATTACCCATTCCCAAAATGTTTTGGCCCGTTTATTTTTTTCTTTTACAGATATTTTAAAATTTTGGTTTAAAAATCATTTCCGTTTTCCCCCCTTTCCCGTAACTGTCTGCCCTACAATTTCTGTACCAGGACCCTTTTTTTCACCCCCAACCCTTTTTTTGGGGGGAAGCCTTTACTTTTCAATGGAGGGGAAGCCTGGACCACTGGTTTACCTTTAAAGGAAAATGGGGGGGCCCCATAATAGCCAAACCCCCCCCAATTCCACATAAACAAAACCCCGACCCTAACTGGTTAGAGGGGGGGGAGAAAGCAAAACCCCCACAAAATTTTTCCTTTTTTCCCCAAATTTGCAAACACAATATGGTAAACCTGCCTATCTACCACATGAGTGGTTTCTGGCCCAGAAATTGTAGTTTATTGGCCATTTGCGCAGTTTTTCCATCTCTTTCAACTTTCTGGTTTAAAAGCCTGCGTTTGCACTTGTTTCCCAGCTTTCCTGTAACTAGTCTAGTCTAGATACAGATTTGCTGTATCCAGGACTGTTTGTAAGCTTCTGAGCCCTCCAAGCCTTTCTGTGTTGGAGGGAAGCATTCTAGCTTATCAAGTGGGAGTGGTAAGCACTAGGTAGCCTATCTACCACAAGACCCAGGTACAAATTCTTAGTTTTAGCACTTGAATTTGCTTATTCGTTCTCAGCACTTATTCAGAATTTGTTAGCACTAAATAAGCTACAAATTACTACAGCACTCAACCTTCCTCTTTACCTAGAGGAAAACAGTTTTTGTACTTACTTTCCTCACTTGCTTAGAGAAAAACAGCTCTTATACTCACTTTCCTCACTTGTCTAGAGGAAAGTAGTTTTTTATTCAGGCATGTCCAAGGGTCAGTTCCCAGAGTTCTCTCCTGTCTATCTGATGAATCTGGGCATCTTGGGGCAATGTAGCAATTTCCTCATGTACACAGACAACCCTTTCCTCCTTCCACCCAACACCACAACCTGTCAGAGATGCACTTATCTAGCCAAACTGGAGGTAAAGCTCTCTCCAACCAAGACTGAACTTGACAGTCAAGAGGAGAAAGTAAACACTTGTACCACACCACACTCATCACATAGTCCCACTAAACCTACACCACCAAACTCCACACATAGAAACACAAAAACATTCGCAGAGGCTCTCAATAATAATCTGCTCAAGCAACAGAGACCTCCAAAGCAGAAACGCAAGCAACCTCCAGCCCCCAACACAACCCAAATGACACATAGCCCACAGACTCCGTGTGCCAAAAAAACACAGCCCATAAGGCAAAACAATGTACCCAACACACTAGTCATAGGTGACTCTATAGTCAGGCATACTGATGTCCCACTCACCAGGCTAAACAAGGAGAAGGTTACTGTCAGCTGCCTATTGGGTGCCAGGATCTGCCACATAACCCACGCACTCAGGTCACTCCACAACAAGTACAAATATGACTCTGACATTGTCCATGTTGGTGTGAATGATCTGAGATGTACCCCCCTGGACTACATGAAAAGAGACATGGAAGAGCTCTCCGATCTTGTAGCCCAGGCAGGTATGACCCTAACTCTGAGTAGCATCATGCCATCACCCAGAATGATACCGCAGTACAAGGACAAAATGATTGACTTCAACAATTGGCCAAGCTTCTGTTGTCATTCTAAGTGAATCCAGTATCTGTCTGCCTGGGATGACATGGTCAACAGACCACGATGCTTTGCCAGAGATGGCCTGCACCTGTCACCCCTGAGATTCCGGATACTGGCTAAGGGTCTTGCCACCCCTATAGTGCCTTTTTTAGGCAAGGTTCAAATGACAAATTCACCACTGTGATAGGAACAGGCAAGTAAAAACTGAGGGTAATGCTACTCAGTGCTAGAAGTCTAAATCTCAAAATGTACTCACTCGAGGCACTCCTTAAAATGGAGAACATTGATATCTGTGCAGTGACTGAGACCTGGTTCAAAGCTCTAGAGAGCACCCCTGCATTACCAGGCTATAACTCATGCCACACTTTTCAGCCATCTAACCTGGACCAGAACACCAAAGGCAGAGGTGTGTCCATATTCATTAAGGATATCCACACCTCCAGGCTAGTTGCGCAGCATAATGCATCCGAGGTTATCCAAGTGCAACTAACTCTGGGCAAAACTGCACTCCTAATTGTAGCTTGCTACAGATCCCCCACCATGCCCCAGGATTCCCACTCCTCTTTTCTTGATATAGTGGAAAATGTTAGGGTTTAACCAAACACCCTAATAATGGGCGATTTCAACTACCCCACCATTAACTGAGAAAACTACTCATGTACCATCTCCTTCGCTCAACGCTTTCTGGAATTCATAAATTCCAATGCCCTGGATCAACTTATCCACACCCCCACCAGGGGCAACAATATCCTAGACCTAGTCATTACCAACATGAGTGACCGGTGTTCCACACCTGAAGTCAACTCCTCATTGGTCAGATCCGACCATAAGCTAATCACCCTAGATATCTGCATCCTGCCCCCACCCACCATTAAGGAAACCACAGTAAAAAATTTCTCCAAAGCCAACTTCATGCTTCTTAAGACAGAAGTGACGAACTTCATGACACCCATGCAGATGGACAATACAGTTACGATTGCTGAATCCTGCACAAATGCACTCTATAAGCACTTACACGGGTGCATGGATCATACTGTCCCAAATAGAACCAAGATGCTATCCTCCAAAAAAAGGAATCCAATCTGGTGGTCACAAAACAAAATCGCCACTGATTTTAAGGGCAACCACAAAGCATTCTATAGCTATGTCAAGAATCTTAATGGCAACACCCAGATCTGCTCTGAGTTACAGCACAACGGCACAAAAATTACAGAACCAACTGATATTGCCAACATCCTGGCAGATAGGTTCAGTGCTAACTTTACCCCCCCACCCCTAAAGGGTCCATATCTATACAGGAAGAATGCAGAGTCCCTGTAATCACATCTATGCAGCTCAAATGTCACACTGATGAGGGAAGGGATGTGAATTTAACGTATACCAATACACTGTGTTTTACAGCACAATAAACCACTCCCTTGCCTGATAAAAAGTATATATATATATAGTTAGAACGTTTGTGAGTAAACTATTATTCTGTTATTTTTGTTTTCCTTGTCTGTGTACTAAATAAAGGATTTTTGACTGGAAACAGACTGTCTACCCAATCACCCTTGATGTCCACATCCCACCCCACCCCCCCAGTAGGGAAACCTCCATACAAACTTCTCCAAAGCTAACTTCATGCTACTCAAGTCAAAAATGACAAACTTCATGACACCCATGCAAACGGGAACTGAAAGTTCGGCTGCTGAATCCTACACTAAGGCACTGTATGAGCACATCCACTTGTGCATGAATCGTGTCATTCCAGATAGAACCAAGACGTTATGCCCCAAAAAAAGGAAGCCAATCTGGTGGTCCCCTGCCATAAATAAACTCTACAACAGAAGGAAAAAACTGTTGCAAAAGAGAGTAAAATCCCATGAGTGGAGGAACTCCCTGGTCAGCCTCAGTAAGAAGCTGAGATCCCTTATAAGATCCTCCAAAGCTAGCTACGGAAACAAAATCACCACTGATTTCAAGCACAACCACAAAGCATTCTATAGCTATCGAAAACAAAAAAAACTCTGCACTGTTTAAAAATACAAAACTGTTCCACTTAGGCAAAAAACAACTCGCCGCTCTTTATTAAAACTTTAAACATTAAAATATATCAAATGTTTTTCGTTTAAAACAATATTTTAACTTCTTCAGAAATTGGCAAACATCAGCATACTTTAAAGCATTTGCTTATATAAGAAGCAATTAATAGGTGCCCGCCAAAATTCAAACCAGTGAAAAATGTCTTAAAGTCACAGTTCTTACTTTAAAACATAACTTTTATATTAAACCTGAAAACATGTTTGTGTGAATTATATTTTTAATTTTTAATTATATTCTTAATTAAAATTTCCTGGGTTAGATGTTATTTTATTATCCACGTTAATAACATTAATTATAAAAATGAAAAACAAATAAAAATGAATATCAGACGTCTTGAAAGTACATTCTTACTAAGTAATACAACAGCCTAACAATTCATTTTTGATAATAAGACCTACGATATGTGCAGCGACTTAAGCAAAGCAATTGCTAATAAAACAGCTGTCATGAGTAATTCATATTATTAATTAAAATTAAAAAATTTTTTTTTTTTTTATATTTTACATTTATATTTTATATTTTATACATAAACTCACCCACTAGCTCATGTATGATAATTAGAATTGATTATTAACTGGTATTGATTTAAACATTTTTTCATATATATATATATATATATATATATATATATATATATATAGTTATACTTGAAGCCAGAAAACAATCCAACTTACAAACCAGTTAAATATGAAATTATGATTTAATACGTCTTATATGTCAGTATTTATCTAAATTAAATTAAATTAAATAAAACTGAATAAGTATTTTATCACAAAATTGTTCACTTTATGCAGCACTTTAAGTGTAGATATTATACATAATATTATAATAAATATGTTCTACCCTGTTTTCTTGTATTTATAAATATACTGGTAATCTATAATTATATACGATTAACTATCTTTCTAAGCGTCTTAATTTTAACAAGCTCATAATTGAGCATTTTTCATTCAGGCCTGGGTCGGTGAAGGCGTTCAATTTGATTTGCCATAGCAATTCACTTTTCTCTAAAAGTAAATTTTTTAATGGACCCCCTCTCATATCTTGCTTAAGTTGATAAATAACTTTAAAGCAAAATTTATGATTGGGGTATTCAATAACATGTCTTGCTAGAGCATTGTCTTCTTTTTGTAGATTAATACTTCTTAGATGCTCATACACCCTATCTCTTAGCCTCTGCTCCGTTTTTCCAATATAAAAACAGGGGCAACATTGACAGGAGGCTAAATATACTTATTCCTTTATAATTGCAGTTAAATTTCCCTTTTATATGGACTTTATAACCATTAATAATTGATGATATACCTAAAGACATATACAAACAGTAAGGGCAATTTCCACATTGTCCCATCCCTCTATTCATTATTGATGGTTTATTGTTTTGATGCTTTTGCAAGATGTTTTTAAGATTAGGGCCCTTCTTACAAATAATTTTAGGCATCAGGCCTAACTTACACATTAATGCATGATCATCATTAAGAATATTCCAGTTTTTCAGTATTATCTCCTTGATACTACTGAAGTCCATAGAGAACCTTAATATACACACTGCACTATAGATCTCACTGTTTGATCATCCTCTTACAATTATTTGCCCTTCATAAGTGTTTTGAGCTCCTTCATTTGAGGTGATAACACATTTCCGCTTTAATATTGGAATAAAATAACCCAGTTGTCTTTTTGTTTTAACTTCTTCTAGTATGGGATCCAAAAAGCTAGAAGGATATTGCCTATTGATAAACATCTGTTTTAGTAACAAACATTCTCGATCAAATTCTATGTCCGTTGTAATCATGCGTGCTGCCCTGACGAGTTGTCCTTTTACTACCGATTTTTTCTGGTGTATTGGATGTTCACTGGAGAAGTGTAAGAATTTATTGGAATAAGTTGATTTCCTAAAGATATTCGCTTCATAACATTCGTTTAATCTATTCTTGCTCAACTTCACATCCAAGTAAGCAATGAATTCTTCATTGAAAGTATGAGTAAATCGCAAAAAAATTGTGCTCTCATTAAATAAATTTATCATGTCTATTGCCTGTTTTTCATCTCCTTGAAATATTATTAGAATATCGTCTATGACTCTAGCATAGAATATTATTTTATCCTTGAAAGACATGTTGTTAAAAATGTAATTCTTCTCCCAATGGGACATAACTACATTCGCAAAACTTGATCCGCATGGGGATCCCATCGCAACTCCTTTTGTTTGTTTGTAGATCAAATAAGATGAAATTATAGGACAAAATTATGTCCAGCAATTCTCCTACGAGAGCTATTTCATCTAATTGTGCGTTTTTGTTTCGTATATTTTCTAATACCCATTCAATGCCTTGTTGATGAGGAATACTAGTGTAAAGTTCCTTCACGTCTATTGAGATAAAATTATTTTCTTGCTGATAATTTAAATTGTTAATCTTCTCCAAAAAGTTCCATGAATCCTTTATAATCCATTCATCCTTGATAACAAATTTCTTAAGAATCAAATCCACATACTTGGCACACGCATATGTGGAAGAATTTCTACCATCCACTATTGGTCTAAATGGTGGATCCTGGATGCTTTTGTGGATTTTTGGAACTCCAAAGATTGTTGGTACTTTTGGGGCTTCTATCATTAGATAGTTGAAAAGGTGTATATCAATTCTCGCTTCTATAAACAATTAATTCAGCAAACTTTTAATAAATTGATTTGCTTTGTTATATTCATTAATTGATGATTCCTCATAGACGTCTGATGTTAAATGGATGGTTAATTTGTTGTTATAATCCACCATATCCATTATAACTAGCCCTCCTCCTTTGTCTGGATTCATGCTTCTAATATCAGCTGAAGTTAATAAATTAAGGTTATCTCTCTCGTCTTTAGATAAATTATAAGAGTATCTTTGCTTTTTCTGATGTAATTGCCTTAAGTCTCTTTCACACATATTTTCAAATGTGTGAAGCATATTGTATAAGGGTGGATTATAACAACTAGCTACTCTCAATGGGTTGTTTGCTGGACCCTGATTACCCAAAAGTTGTTTGAGATTCAGTTTCCTTGCAAAAAGTTTAATATCACATATAGTGTGAGCTATGTCCATTTTACTAGAAGGTACAAAGGTTAAACCTTTTGCTAAAATATTAGCTAGTTGTGTAGTAACAGTGAATGATGAGAAATTATACACTATGAAGTCTTACTGCGTATTTGTAACTAGTACCAATCCTTTTGGTTCTATATCGGATGTTATCTCCTGTGATTGTGATTTTTCCTCCTGTTCCATTGCTTTCTTTGGTTTTGTCGTGGAAAACCCTGTCCAGAATTGGATGTAGATGATTGTTGATTGTTATTTCCATTCTTGTTATAGTTGTTATTTTGATTATTATTGTTACGTTGCTTTATTCTATCACCTCTCCTGATGTTATCTTCTTGTACCTCGTCTATATGGGCATTAGCATGCATATCTTGTTCTTGTAATTCTGCTTCAGATGTTACAACTGGATCGTGACTGACTGTCTCTTCTGTTTGTATATTATTAGATGAATGGTATTTTGCCTGCAAGTGTGCCTTGGGAGGTGCAGGGTATGCCATACCGGTTTTATATTGAGCTTGATCTCTTTGCAATTTTTTAACCTTGTTGGCCCTTATCTTTTGCAAATGTTGTTCGATGCTTTGAAAGCATCGTTGATAATCATACTTATATCTTAAAAAGTCGACATGTTGTTTGATTTGTTTATCTATACTTTCTATTTCACATTCCAAATCTTTCATAGTTAACGTATAGTGTTTTATCATTGTCTCCAACAAATGCATTCCATTTTGGTTAAATAATTTAATCAAGTCTTGATGGAATATAGAACCTGGGATTAAACCCATAGGGTATCTCCAGGTTCTAAGTCCCTTAGGGACTATTTCTAATCTCAAACATTCATGAAAGTATTCAATTTCTAAACCTAGTTTCTTATATTTCAACATGTTTGAATCTAATATATTCAATAACTCTGAAACTGGTACTTCTCGTTCATTCTCTTGTACTATTCCATTATTTGTAGTATTGCTTTCCCATAAACCCGTTGGTGCCATTAACCAGTCTTTCAAATTAATCATTGAATTGACTGGTAGGGGCAAAGCACGTAGTTGGTTGTTAATGGGTAATGCGTTATTCTCTATTAGTTCGATAACGTTATTAGTACCATCTTCCAGTAAAATACTATTGTCCTTATTTATATTAGACATCTGTGTTTGTTGTAGCTGTTGTCCTGATGCTATAGTTACAACTGCTTTTTGTGCAGACTTAACTGGATTGATTCTTTGTCCCAGTGTGATATCTCTGCCTTCCGCTTGCCCCATATCGTTGCATAGTGAACAATTCTGTTCTTCCTGTCTATGCTGCTCCATTGTTGACACGACCATTCGGTCCTGTTGTTTCTTGTTTTGCTGTGCTGCCATTACTAAGTCAAGCCTCTCATTCATATGATCAAGTTTTTGGGAGAGAAGCTGAACCAATAAACTAAGTTCATTAGCCGATCCACTCTCTCCATCTTGTGAACGATTAAAAATCCCAGGTGTTTTGTCCAGCGAATTATCCGGCGTACTGTTAGCCATAGCGGAAACAAAAGAAAAACGAACCAACGAAAACAAAAAAACTCCGCACTGTTTAAAAATACAAAACTGTTCCGCTTAGGCAAAAAAACAACTCACCGCTCTTTATTAAAACTTTAAACATTAAAATATAGCAAACGTTTTTCGTTTAAAACAATGTTTAAACTTCTTCAGAAATTGGCAAACATCAGCATACTTTAAAGCATTTGCTTATATAAGAAGCAATTAATAGGTGCCCGCCAAAATTCAAACAAGTAAAAAATTTCTTAAAGTCACAGTTCTTACTTTAAAACATAACTTTTATATTAAACCTAAAAACATATTTGTATGAATTATATTTTTAATTTTTAATTATATTCTTAATTAAAATTTCCTGGGTTAGATGTTATTTTATTATATTCTTAATTAAAATTTCCTGAATTCTATAGCTATGTCAAGAATCTCAGTGGCAACACCCATATCTGCTCTGAGTTACAGCACAATGGCACGAAAATTACAGAACCAACTGATATTGCCAACATCCTGGCAGATAGGTTCAGTGCTAACTTTACCCCCCCACCCCGACCCCTAAAGGGCCCATATCTATACAGGAAGAATGCAGAGTCCCTGTAATCACATCTATGCAGGTAAAAGCTGCACTCTCTAAAACCAAAAACACAGCATCCATGGGACTGGACAACATCCCAGGCTGCGTTTTACACTAACTTCAGAACGAACTGGCTACCCACCTAAGCACCATGTTCAATCATTGTCTCACATCAGGGTTTATGCCCACTGAATGGCGCACAGCAACAGTTATCCCACTCCACAAAGGGGTAGCCACCACTGATCCTGGGAACTATCACTCTATTAGCCTGACGAGCCTGGTCTGCAAGGCCATGGAATGTATCATCATGGAACACATAAACAAAGACATTGGTAACCTCCAAACTCTGGACCCCACCCAGTTCGGGTTTGTGAAAGGCAGATCATGCCTTCTGAGACTGATCGACTTCTTTGAGGCACTCACCAAAGCCATAGAGGAGGGTAAGGTGGTTCACACAGCCTATCTTGACCTCGCCAAGGCTTTCAACACCATTCCCCATTCTGGAATTATAGCTAAACTCACTAAACTAGGTATAAATCCCTATGTCACAAGATGGGTTGCCAACTGGCTAACTGACAGAACACACACTGTAAAAGTTGCAGACTCCAAATCTGACTTCAAACCAGTGACAAGTGGAGTACTACAGGGTTCAGTCCTGGGACCTCTCCTTTTTTGTATGTACTTCTCTGAAGTACAGGCTAACACAGAAGGCCTCTGGCTAATGAAGTTCACAGATGACTGCAAACTAGGAGCCATAGCTGAGTCCCCAAATGATGTGGACATCCTACAGAAGAACCTCAATGAGACAGATGCCTGGTGTCAGAGGCATGGCCTCAAGCTCAGTGCCAAAAAGTGCATTGTCATCCCCTTTGGTAAAAACTCTGTACCCATGAACTACCACTTAAACGGCAGTCTACTTAATGCTGATTGTGTGATAAGAGACCTTGGGACCCAGGTGGACAGTAGTCTCTCCTTTGATAATAATTCACCACAGTAGTTAGGAAATCCTTCTATGTGGCACACCTCTTCACAAAAGAGTTCTCATCCAGGAAAAAGAGGTCATTGTTCCCCTCTACTCGGCACTCCAGGAAAAAAGAGGTCATTTTTCCCCTCTACTCAGCACTCATTAGACCCATTATAGAGTACAATGCCCCTTTTGGAATGTACCTCACAAGACATCTGCAGCAGCTTGAAAGGCCACAGAAGTACCTCACAAAGAGGATTACTGGCCTCAAACAGATACCCTACACTGACCGTCTCAAAAACTCCAGCTTTACTCTGTAGTATATCACCTACTCCGAGGAGATCTCTGTTAAACCCAGAGCTGTTGGACATGCTACACCTAAAGAAATCCCAATCCCTCCAAATTACATGCTCTAGGGACCTAAACCTTGTCACCACAATAAACAGGACATGCTGGGGGGATAGATTCCTGTCTCAGAGACTTCCTGTACTCTGGAACAAGCTACCCATCTATGTCAAGCAAAGTTCCTCATTAGCACTCTTCAAGAAAAATCTTGATGAGTGGATGGGAAATACACCCCGGGGATCACTTCTGTGGCTCTGCTCGACAGGGGCACAGGAAATTAACTTTATTGGGTGGCGTAAGCCAGGGAACCTTGTTGGCTAGGCTTACTTAGGCCCTTGGGCCGATAGCCTTGTACCTACCTATGAACCTCTGAACCTATAATTAAGTTATTAGTTAATCACCAGTTTCTCTCAGAATGAAACTAGTATATAGTACATTCTGCTTGAATGTTTGATTGAACTAGAACATTGGTGATGCTTTACTTCAGGCTTTCATCTTCAGATGGTATTTTAAAACAAAGTCTTAGCATGTAAACTGAAAAAACTTTCTTCTCTTACAAACAGGTGTTGGCAAGCATGAAGATGAGGCAGAGGTAATGGTTAGTGCTTCTTTGTATAAAAGAGTTTACAAGTCTTTGTAGCAGTGAAGATTTCAATGTCCTTGAACTGTATTGAAACCTTCAGAATTACCCATTTCTAGTTAAGCTCCTTGCATTAATCAATACCTCCATCAAATTTCTGTGTTGCTGTGACTTGGTAATAAATTTGGTTTTGTAAAAATAAGAAAGTCGAAAAAATGACAAGATGGGTAATGCAAGTATGTTCATCAGCACTTGGAAAGCAGCTTACCAAGTCACAGATCTCACTGTGGGCTCTTTGGTACTCAGTGCATCCCAGCCAAAAGAAGATCAGAATTGTTTGTTTATACTTTGCTGCCATTTGGGTGAAGACAGAATATCACAAAGAAAGTTAGGTTTTCTAAGAAATTAAAGAACATTTGAAAATCTGTCAGTACCATGATAAATATCAAGTACAGAAAAAAATGCCACTAAATCATTCACTCTCACATGGATGACTGCTGAGTAGAATCTGTTCTGCATTATTAGGTTAGCTCTAGCAGGCAGGTGATACTGATTGTTCTTTTACCCAGTGAGACTGGAGTCAGTTTTTTCTAATTCATAACTACTTACTAGGCCATTGATCTGTGAAGATGTTAACGGCTTAGGGTAACATTCTCATGATAGTTTTTATCCCTTGTATTTTGTGTGCAATAACCAGAGATGGGCATAACAAGGATATGTTAGGGCATTTATACATTGTGGTTACCCATCCACTTATCCAAATTACATGTGAACAGAGTAAGAGACGTACTTTGCCTTATTCAGCTTGGAAGACCGTTCCATATAAGTGGAATTCTCTGTGACACACAAATATCCCTCCAAAATGTTATGTTGCAGAAGAGATTGAGATCCTTTTATGCTAAAATTGGACTTGTGTATGTGTAGTAGGTCTGACAGGGTTGGGTCTGTTGAGACTGTATACAAGAAGCAGAGGTCATCACTCAGTAACCTGTATGAAACTGAGATGAGAGACAAGGCTTAAAGACAGTCATGTTTTTATCATTTAGGCCTTTGATTTTCTTAGTGAGAAAGTGTTGTTGTCATTCTAGTTGTGAAATGTGCTTGGACAAGTACATACCAAAAGCGGCCTAATGAGTATCAAGTGCAGTGGAATGATTACATCCCTACACCTGAATGCCATAGCTTTAGATATAAGCTATGCGATGAAAAAGAACTTCTTCCAAAAGTGCATGTATGGTGATCAAATAACACTTCATTGTTCACATAGGTTCTCAGATCCCCTGATGATGGGATCAATTTTTAGGGGTGTGATATCAGTATGATACAAGGGAAGTCATGCTTGCAGAAGGATATGATTATACATATCCATTGTTTTGACACCAGCTTTTTTTTTGGAATAGACCCTCTCAGAGGATCATGGTGTTCTCTGGGGAGTTTATAATGGCACCAAATATGTAGCCATCTGCAAACTTGTCAACTACAAATCTTCTAATATTAGCTCTGACACCCTAGAATAAATGCCAAAGAGGAGTGGCCCAAGGACTGAACTCTGGGGTGCACTGCTAGTGATAGTGCTTTTGGGGGAAGTAGAGCTGCCAAATCTTAATGTCCTGCGTTTGATTTGTGAACCAGTTTAATATCCAGTGAGTTGCACAAAGATTTACATTTAGTTAGGGGAGTGTATCTATGATACCTGAGTGTGGGATGGTGTTGAATGCCTTTGCAATGTCCAGATATGTAAGGGGGTATTAAATTGCTCTCATCCATTGCTACAGTAACTTTTTCAAAGAAGTCAACCAAGTTACATAGGTGAAATCTGTCTGATGATTCTGAACTGGATTGGCTAGCAAGTCTGTAGGTTACACATATCCTTATCTATTAATGCCACAATATTTTTCCATAGCCATACAGATGATGTTGGTCGAGCTTATGGGTCTATAATTACCTGGGCCAATTGAAGGCCTACCTTTGTACAAGGGAATAACTGTTGGTGTTCTCCATTCATCAGGTACAGTATTTGCTTTTGAGGCTGATTTTGAATAGCCTCTGTAGTGGGTCTGACAAGTCATGGTTCAGGCTTACCAGTAAGTAGCCTGGTATGTTGTTCAGCCTCTTTGAAATGGTGGGCTAAGGTAACACCTTGAAAACTGGTTCTTGGGAGATTTGAGGGGAAGTGTAGATCCAGGTAGGTGATCTGAGAATACGGGAAGGGAGAGAGGGTGAAGTTTGAGCTAAATTTGTCTGCTACCAGACTGGCAATGCTCACCAAGTCTGATTATGTGCTAGTATCTACTATTTGCTTTGCACAGTGCTGGGCATTGTTTCTGAAGTTTCCGACATAGGTAAAAAAGCTTTGTGGTTATCCTTCACCTGGGTGGCTATTTTTACATCATGTCTGGCTTCGACTGATTTGATCAGGGTCTGGGGTCCTTTATTTAGTTTACCAAAAACATTTTTGGCATCATAGGGTCATAGGATCATAGGAGATTACTAGGCTATCTACCCAGAGGCCATTTTAAGCCTAGCTGTTTCAATCCAATGTAATACCACAGAGGTACTAGTCAGTACCCAAGATTGCAGTTAGTGATGACTGCCCATGTCCAGGAGGGTTGTGGGCACTATCCTCGGTAAGAATTTACAGTGCCCCATCCACTCATCCAGGTTCCTCTTGAACAGTCATAGAGGGGCTACCAATTCATGTGAAAGATGTGGCAGTCACTGGGAGATAAATCTGTCCCTCCAGCATGTCCTATTTAAATTGCAGGCCATATTTAAGTCCCTGGAATGGGTAGCCCTAGACCCATTTGATTTACGGATATGCAGTAAGTTCATTAGGTTTGCATCTTGGGGTGCTCTGTAGGCCAGGCATAAGTCTCCCCTAAGAAGTCTATATGATCCGGAGTATAGTGACAGGGATTTTAGTTGGTCTGTGTAAGGCACATGCTGGAGACCCTTGATCTTCTTTGTTAGAAACCTCTGAGGTCTCTCTAATTACTGTAGGTGCTTAGTACAGTACATACCGAATGGGGTGTTATACTCAATTATGGGCCAGATAAGTTCCGAGTACAGGGGGGGGTATAACTTCTTTTGCTCTCAAGACAATGCCTTTACTAATCAAGTGAGCTATGTGGAAAGCTTTCCTTACAATGGTAGACACATGGTGGTTGAAGTTAAGGTCGTGGTCAACCTGTGATCCCAGGTCCCTTACCACTTCATGGGTACTTAGGTTATTGTTGTTGATTTGATAGTGTGAGGGGACATTGTTTGTTCCAAAGGGAATGATGATGCATTTCTTTGGATTCAGTCTGAGACCATGACTAATACACCACTCCTTGGTCTATGTGAGACCATCCTGTAGTATACTGACATCATCTGGGGATTCAATGATTGCACCTAGTTTGCAGTTGTCTACAAACTTGGTCAGCCACAACCCTTTAGTTTTGACCTGAACTTCTGAGAATTATATATCAAACAGTAGGGGACCCAGCACTGACCCCTGTGGCACCCCAGTTGTAACAGGTCTGCTGGTTGGTCTGGAGTCACCCACTTTGATAGTGTGTGTCCAGTTTTGAGCCAGTTGGCAACCCATCTTGCAATGAAGGGGTTTACATTCAGTTTGCTAAGTTTATCGGTAATGCCTGAATGTGGGATTGTGTCAAAAGTCTTTGCCAAGATGAGGTATACTGTGTGTACAGATTTGCCCTCATCAATGGCTTTGGTTGCACTTTCAAAGAAATCCACCAGATTTAACAAGTAGGATCTGCCCTTCATGAAACCAAATTGGATAGGATCCAGGGTTTGGAAGTCACCTATCTCTTTATTTATGAGGTCCATAATGATACCTTTCATGGCCTTACAGACGAGGCTGGTCAGGCTTATGGGTCTGTAATTCCCCAGGTCTGTTGCTAAGCCACCTTTGTGGATGGGAATAACTGTAGCTGTTCTCCATTCTGCAAGAACAAAGCCCATGGTTAGGCTGTGATTGAAAAGGGAACTTAGTGGTGATGCTAGTTCGTGTTTTAGCCTGTTTAGAAGATAGCCTGGGAGGCCATGTCCTTTGCCTTGGACAGGGCTTTGAGGACTTGCTCTTCAGATATATAAGGTAGGGGGGTTGGGGGAGGGTTTGTTGTAAGTTAGGAGGGGATAAGGGAGTGAAATCTTCATCAAACCTATCCACTAGCAGGTTTGCTATCTCTGTGGGGTCATTGTCTGTGATGCCATTGGCCACCAATTCTGCACATGCTTGGGTCCTACCCTTTAGGTTATGTACATAACTCTAAAAGGCATTATGATTATCCTTAGTAGTACTTGCTAAGATTTCACTCAAATAAGTACTTGAGAATCAAATTTATTTGTGCATACAATATTTTTGTTTCTTCTACTATAGAGCCTGTTTATGTAAGGGTTCCATTATTGGGGGTTATTTTTGAATTTGGCATATTTATTTCTGAGGGGACAGATACATCTATGCAGCTATATACACGAGTGTAAGATTTTGGCAGAAAAGGATTCTGAATAAGCAGTGGGATAGTCAAACTGGAAGAAGTTTTTGAATTTAGCTTGGTCATCATTCAGTTTAAGCAGAGCAGCCCTCGCATACTCTCTTAATACCGAGATATTGGGAGTTGCTTCAGGCTTTAGCCTTACAGTGAATGTGATTATTTGTGGTCTGATTTGATTAGGGAGGAAGTTAAAATTGTTGGGAAGAAAAGCTATCCCATATTGGTAAGGACCAAATCCAGGATTTTGTCAACCTTGGTTAGGATGTAGGCTTACTGGTTCAGAGAGTTTGTATTGATAAAGTCCAGAAATTTCTGGGCATAAGTTTCCCAGTTTATGAGGGGGCAGTTGAAGTCTCTTAGGAAAATGGTGTTTAGCTTAATACTGGGGACTCCATACTATTTAGGTAGCAGGTGTTAGCTGAGGGGGATATAGAGGGGGTCCTGCAGTTAGCTATGATATGATATGATATGAGATTGTGTTAATAGTAAGTTGGACATGAAGGAATTCCAGGTTGTTATCTTGTCTAACAAGTTTGGAGTTAAAATTATTTTTAAGAATATGGACACACTGCCACAATTAGTGGCATTGTTTAATGTGGCTGGACTGAGCATGTGATAGTCACTGAAACCTGTAATGATGGAGTGCTTTCAGTGGTCTTGAACCAGCTCTCTGTAATGATGCATATACTGATGTTTTCCAGGGTAAGGAGTTCTTTTTTAAGGCTCTTAAAATTGAGCAGTAATACTTTAATGTTATGTGGATTCTGTTTTCTTATGCTGAGTGCTTTAGAAGACTAACATTACCTAAAAAAGGCAAAATGGGGGTGGGCAAGGATTATCCAATGTATGAAAGTCTTAGGCAGAGAGGTGCAGGCCATCCCTAGCAAAGCAGTTAGTACTCTCTGCCATATTTTCTCGGGATGATATGTATTTTGTCACTTTGAATAACATCAGAAGCTAAACTTGTTGAGACCAGTTGGCATAATGGTTAAGATCTTTGTCACCCATGCACATGGTACAAGGTTTGATCATGATCTCTGGCCAGTCCTTGTATGGAGTTTACACGTTTTCCCTGTGTCTCTGTGAGGTTCCTCTGACTTCCCCAAAAAAAAAAACAAAAAAAAAACATGGTGAGTGTTTTCATTTCAAACATTTCAAACTCACCTAAGAATGGAGATATACAGATTGTAGCTGTCTCCTGTAGGAGAGAAGAGTTGTAAAGACCAAGCCCTTTGGGCATCAGTGCATAGTATCCTCAAGATAGGAGAACACAAATCACAGACTGTGTGCAGTGGCAGGGCTAGCCAGTCGATGTAAAATATGGCTGTAGGTGATTCAGTTGTATTGACTAATGTCGCTAAATGGGCCTAGGTATTTGCTGGAGATAAGTGGGTTGAGGACCTGGCCTCCTCTGAGTGTATGTGTTCCTATTGGCCAGTGTTTGCCTGCTATAAAGCCCAGCAGCCCTGGGTCAATAAGCTACTGGCTGGCTGGCATCCATTTGCACAGCTTGCGTTACTTGGAATAGCTCTTTTGAATGAAAGTTGAACACATAATCAATCAACCTGTCAAACATAAACTAAGAACTGCTAAATTCAGTTTTGGTTCACTGACAGGCTGAAGCTTGTAAG
This sequence comes from Protopterus annectens, assembly GCF_019279795.1. Lineage (NCBI taxonomy): Eukaryota > Metazoa > Chordata > Ceratodontiformes > Protopteridae > Protopterus > Protopterus annectens. Next base: position 1,624,259,793 of record NC_056725.1, read on the forward strand.
TGGATGACATGATGTTAAGGAGGAGGCTGGACATCCTATGTATCCAGGAAACAGGATGGAAGGGCAGTGCAAAGCGACTTGACTTGGTATCCAGCATCTACTACTCAGGAGGACAGGATAGAAATGGTGTGGGAATTGTGGTGAGGGAGAGGCTTCAGAAGACAGTGAGAGATGTCATCAGAATTAGTGACAGACTCATGGCAATCAAACTCCAGTGTAATGATGGGGCAGTATTCCTAATCTCAGCCTATGCTCCGCAGCAGGGTTGTGACAGTGAGCAAAAGAGTGCATTCAGACAGCAGTTGCAGAGCCTACTAAGCAGGACAAATGAACTGGTGTTGATGATGGGTGACCTGAATGCCCATTTCAATACAGATGGAACAGGATATGTGGACTGCCTGGGTCCACACTGGTGGGGGCAACAGAAGTAAAGAAGGAGAGACCATTTTAGACTCTTGCCTGGCAAATGGCTTGATGGTGACCAACACGTGGTTCAGCATGAGAGACATTCACAAGATTACATTCAAGATTGGCCAACATGTAACTCAGGTAGACTTCCTCCTAGTAAGGAAAGGACAGTGGGGTAGAAAAAGTGAATACAAAGTCATCCCAGGAGAAACAGCTGACAGCATAAACCACACATTGCCACAGTCAGCTGTTAACAGTGGTCAGAGAAGGCTCTAGGGTCAACAGAGACCAGGCTGAATACCTGGAAGCTAACTGAAAGGAAAGCACAAGGGTTTAAGGAATTACTCAGGGCTCTAGCACCTCAAAAAGAAGAGAAAATAGGTAGAGTTAAAGAAAAATGGCAGTGCCTCAAAACAGGTTGTATGAGGACTACAGAACAGATATGGTGCCAAGCCAGGTATGGAAATAAGGCACATAAGGAAAGTTGCTGGTGGAATGCAGAAGTCCAGGAAGTCATCAAAAAAAAAGATTGCAGGAAGGAGTGGGGAATATAAAAGATGGACCAGGCTAATAAAGAATACTGGCTGGCTAACAAAAAGGCTAAGATAGGAGTTGCACTAGCAAGGAAGAAGGCATCAGAATCACTCTACCAGCTTCTGGTAAGTGATTCAGTAGGTGGCACAAGGAAACTATCTCAGGTTGCAAGGCAGACATAGAAAGATAAAGAAGATAGTCAGACACCCTTCATAAGGAATGCCATAAACAATGTGCTTACCTGTCCACATGACATTAAAGGGAGATGGGAGGAATATTTCCAGCAGCTTCTGAATGTAGAAAACCCCTCAGAAGTTGTACTTCCCCATACACAACCTACAACGGTGCAGCGGTTAACATTGTCACCTCACAGCAAGATGTTTTCCAGTTCGATTCTCAGCTGGAATGCCTTCTGTGCAGTCTGCATGTCCTCCCTGCATTCACGTGGGTTTCCTCTGGGTACTCCAGTTTCTTCCCACATTCCAAAGACATGCATCTGGAGTGTTTCTCCCCAGGCCTTTGCTGAAAATAGGCTCTGTCCTAGTCAGACTTTCCTGGTCAACAAATGTTAAATAAATAAAATAAAAAATAAAAATAACAGAAGAGGAGGACCTCAGCATAGAAGGAGTAACAGCAGTACTAAGGAAAATGAAGTCAGGGAAAGAAGCAGGCTGAGATGAGGTCACAGCAGATATGATAAAGATGTTGGGTGAGATAGGGAGAAATAGCTCCTAAGGGTACTCAAAACAGTATAGAGGGAAAGGCGTATCATAGATGACCAAGAAATAAGCATGCTAGTGCCAGTATTCAAGAACAAAGAGGACATTCACAAATGTGGGCAGTGCAGAGGTATCAAACTCCTGTCACACTGCATGAAAGCTCTGAAGATGGTGATTGATAAATGGATATGCAGAGTATTAGAAAGTAAGATGAGAGATGATCAGTCTGGATTCAGATCAGGATGCAGCACAACTGACCCGATGTTTGCAGCAAGACAGATAGTTGAGAAGAAGCTAGAGAAGAGGAAAGTGTCCAACTGGGTATTCCTAGACTTGGAGAAAGCATATGTCAAGGTCCCAAGAAAGCTGATTTGGGCAGTTTTGCAGTGGTTCAAAGTCCCAGAAACATTGGTAGAATTAATCCAGGCTATGTACAAGGACCAAGTGACTCAAGCATGAACAGTGTTTGGTCTCACAGAGGGGTTCCCAGTGGGGGTAGATATTCATCAAGGTTCAGCTTTGAGCCCACTGCTCTTCATACTGGTTATGGGCTACATTAGCAAATGTGGCAGAGGGGACAGATCAACAAAGTTGCTGTATACAGACAATGTGGGATTACAGGCAGACTCTGAGCAAGAACTTCAGCAAAGGATAGGAGAATAGAATGCAAAACTGAAAGTGCATGTAATGAAACTGAGTAAGGATAAGACAGTTGTAATTGCAGCAAATTGGGGGAAATCAGAAAAAGACGAGAAATGAGATAAAAGGGAAAATAATGGAACAGGCTAACAGCTTCAAGTATCTGGGAAGGATGGTTGTGGAGAACAGAAGTCTGAATGAGGAGGTCAAAGCTAGGATCAGAGGAGCTGCAGCCAACTGGCACAGAGTATCAGGGACAGTGGGTTACCTTCATTTGAACGACAGCCCATTTGACTGAAACCCATTTGACTGACAACTAGTACTTCAGTACACTTTAAGGCAAATAACAGGGATTTATCTCCTTCCCCAATGTAGTGTGACCCGGTAGTTGGTATATATAGTTACGGGGGTGTGGGGGATCAAAGCCCTCCCCACCTATTTTGGTTTAAATTCTGTCCTTTTTGTGTTATTTTCTTCTTTTAAACAAAACTAGGTGGGGGGCTTTGCCCCCACACCCTCCAATGTGGGGGGGATGCCCCCCACACACCGCTTAACTATATATACCAACCCCAGGGTCACACTACATTGGGGAAGGGGATAAATCCCTGTTATTTGCCTTAAAGTGTACTGAAGTACTAGTTGTCAGTCAAATGAGTTGTCAATCAAATGGGTTTCAGAAAAATAGGCTTTCAGTCAAATGAAGGTAACCCGGGACAGTGTATGACAGAAGAATACTAAAGAAGCTGAAAAGTGAAGTGCACAAAACAGTTGTGTGACCAGTACTACTGTATGGTACAGAAACCTGAGGAGTAAAAGCAGAGCAATTGACGAATTAGAGGTGATGGAGATGAAGTGCCTGAGATGGGTGTTAGGCTGCACACTGCGGGAGAGAGGAAGAAATGATGATATAAGAGCAGGAGTCAAAGTAGTTCCAATTGCAGAAAAGGCCAAAGAGAACCGATTACAATGTTTTGGGCACATGTGCAGGAAAACAAAAGACAATCTGGTGAAGCTTTGAGACAGATAAGAAGGCAAAAGGAAACAAGAACATCTAGCAAAGAGGTGGATGAATTGTGAAAAAGGAGACCTGCAACAGTCAGGCATGAGAACTGAAGAAGGTAGGAGAGTGGCATTGAATAGAGAGACATGGCCTCAGTTGACACAACACCCCAACCCCATGTAGAAAATGGTTCAAAGGAGTTGATGATGATGATAATGCTAGAGTTGCTGCTACAGGGCTCTGTTTAGGGCATTTTTAATTGGATAATTTGAAAAGTGGCTGGTTCCTGTTTCTCTGCCCTAAATAGTCAGTGTTTGAACCAGCTTGTGCTTGATTGATCAAAGCTGCAGTGAGTTAGACCTTCTGCCCTTGCTCTGCTATTTTCCAAAAACCTTCTATGAGATTACAAAAGATAAGTGCTTATTTTCAGCTTTCTGCACTTTTGATTAACTAAAACAATATTTTCTGCATATCTGATTGTTTAAACTGTGCAACTGTATTTTAGGCTTAGTTAACTGAATCCTTACCTCTGTTCAGATCTCTGTCTCCTTTTTGTTTTTTTCACCCACCCAATTATTGTTGTGGTCTTAAAGCTTGATGGCTTTTGAGTTGCCCACCTCTACTATAAATGTGATATTGAACACTTCTCCCAGTCCCATTGCTTCAGCTCATACTCCTGAGTACAGTGAGATCATTTGTGAAGGCCTACCCCCTTAGCTTCTTAACCTTGAATTATCTTCTGTTTTCTCCCTTTCTACTTAAAAAATACACTTTATTCAGCTGCTCCTACTGTGTTTGTGCCTCTTCGTACTTTACTATGTTACTTGTACTTAAAAGTGTTCAACTGCATTTATTCATCCGCATTTATCACTGTTGTCAGTAGCCTGATTAAATTGAGGATAGTATTCTACTGAATTTCTGCTTTATTTAAACTGTTTTGTGCTGTTGTTATTGCTATCTTATACACTTTGGATTTCTGGTGCTCCTGTGTTTTGTAGAATAGGCTGGGTTCAGACTTCCTGAATCTAGACTGTTTTGTATCACTTGAGCACTAAAACCAGCTCTTTACTGAGATACTGAAGGATCTGAGGCATCTGTTGCTTCAAACTAACTATAAGTGCCTGTTTTTGCTCTTGCATTGCACTTTTAATTGTATTTGCATTCTACTGTCTGAATTGTTTGAACTGTTTTTTTTGTTTTTTTGCAATATTTTACTGTATACTGAACTAGTTCAGCTGTAGCGTAGCCCAGTTCCAGATTTGTTGTTTCTGGGTCTGTTTTGTAATTTCTGAGTACCAAAGTCAAGCCATCTTTGTTAGAAAGGGCACTTCTGCACCCTTGTGGGAAGAGAGTGCTGTCTTGGTCCCATCTAATCAAGGATGACTGGACTAGAGCTCAGGGAGAGCACCCTTATTGGCTAGTTTGAGTTAAAGGGTTATTTATTGCCCTGCATTTGTGCTTGCTTGCATGTAGCACACCATTGCGCACTGCTGCATGGCGGTGGTTACCACTGGTGGTTATAGACGCAAACATTTTGTTTGTTAAATTTTCCCTTAGCACTTTGCTTGTGGTCCTCCAGAGGTTTTCCGCAGCCCTGCTCTACTGTCAGGTCGAACACTAAGCCTAACCTCAGATGTACCAACACACTTCTCACACACTAGCCATTTCTAAATACAATCTCCTTTCCTGACCATATAAATTTACCTAACACTATGGATGCACAATTTCCCACAGTTTTCCACCCAGTTTGGTTGACATGGGCATCCTGAGGCAGTTTAGCAGCTGCCTCATGTTCACCAACAACCCTCTATTCCTAGTTTACACAAACTCAGCATGTGAGAGATGCAACTATATTAACAACCTTGAATCCATGCTATCTTGCACACCAGTAAGTACATATGACAATGAGCGGGTTGTCAGCATGCACATTTCACATTCTACTCCATCCACATCACACATACCTACATATGTGGAGGTCCTCATCAGAAACATACCTAAACACCAGAGACCTCCAAAACACAAACCCAAGCATGCTACACATAATACTTACTCTGCAGAACACAATAAACATAAAAGTTCTTGCACCAGTGTCTCACCTGTCAAGCCCTTAAGACAAAACACAAAACCAAAGATATTAGTCATAGGAGATTCATCATGAGACACACAGATGTCCCTCTCCCCAGGCTGGATAAGAAGAAGGTCACAGTCAGCTGTCTGTCAGGTGCCAAGATCCGCCATATCACACATGTACTCAAGTTTCTCAAAAACAGGTACTGTTATGACTTTGTCATAGTACATGTTGGCATGAATGACTTGAGATGTACCTCCCTGGACTATATGAAAAGAAAGACATGACTGAGCTCTCAGATTATGTGTTTCAGGCAGGTACGTCCCTAGCCTTAAGCAGCATTTTACATTCACCTAGGATGATGCCTCAGTACAAACAGAAAATGACTGACTTTAATATCTGGCTTAGTTTCTGATGTCATTCTAAGGGGATACAGTATCTGTCAGCCTGGAATAACATGACTGACAGACCTCAGTGCTTTGCCAGAGATGGTCTTCATCTGTCACCCCTGGGATTTCAGCTACTGGCTTAGGCTCTTACCACCCCTATAGTGCCTTTTTAGGCAGTGTTTCAAGGACAAAATTCCTGATGTAAAAACTCCATCTAAAAACAACTTCAAGGTCATGCTGCTAGGAGTCTTAACATGAAACTGCACTCAGTGGAAGCAGTCATCACCTTGGAAGACTTAGACATTTGTACAGTCATGAAGACCTGGTTCAAGGCTATAGAGAGCACCCCAAGAATACCAGGGTACACCTCCTTCCACACATTCAGATGACAAACTGAAGGCGTGAAAACTAAAGGAGGAAGTCTATCTATATTCACTAAAGATAAATACACGTTCAGGTTGGTTAAACAGTATAATTCCCTGGAGATACTTCAGGCACAATTAACTGTTTGTAGGACACCTATTCAAGTCATTGCCAACTACAGGACCCCCTCCATGAATCAGTACACCCACTCTGCCTATTTGGATCTACTTGAGTCTATCAAGATACATCCGAACACCCTAGTTTTGAGCAACTTTAACTACCCATCCATTGACTGGGTAAATTACTCATGCTCTAACTCACTTGCCCAAAGGTTCCTCAACTTTGTTAACTCCAATGCCCTGGACCAACTGGTTGTCACCCCCAGAAGGAGTGCTAAAATCCTGGATATGGTGCTTACCAGTATGGGAGACCACTGTAGCCACCCCACTGTGAGGTCTTCCCTAGTGAGATCTGACCACAAGTCAGTTTCATTCAAAGTAACTATCACACCTGACAACCCCCCAGCAGGAACTAAACTAAAAAAATTCTCCAAAACAGATTATAACCTCTTATGGGATGGTATAAATAGCTTTATTGTGCCTCCACCCTCAGATGGAACTGGCAACTATACTGAATTCTACATCAATGATTTATACAAATACCTGTATAACTGCATTGACTCGGCCATACTTGATAGGACCAAAACATATGCGGCCATACCTGATAGGACCAAAACAATCTCCTCATGGAAGAGCAAACCCATCTGGTGGACAACTGCCTTTAACAGGCTTTACAGTAAAAGGAAGAAATTGCTGTCTAAGAGTAAATTAGAGCGAGTTTTAAATTGGAAACACTCCCTCCTCATCATAGTCAGCTTAAACAAGCAAATAACACTTCTTGCGAAGTCCTCCAAAGCAAACTGCAAATACAAGTTAGCTTCTTCAAATAAGGACAACCATAAGGTGTTCTTTAGTTACATCCATAACCTAAAATGAAAGGCCCAGATTTGTAACAAACTGGTAGTTAATGGTACCACATATACTAAGCCTGTGGACATAGCTAACCTGTTAGTTGACAGGTTCTGTGAAAATTTCACTCCCCTGTCCCCACCACACATACCCCATGACATCCCTACCATGTGTCCTCTACCTTGTACCTCTAAAGATCAGGTCATAAACACCCTCTCTAAGGCAAACAACACAGCATCTATGGGACCTGATAACATCCCAGGCTGTGCCCTACATGGGCTCAAACAAGAATTAGCAACACCACTGGGTACTCTTTTCAATCATAGCCTAAGCTCTGGCTTCTTCCCAGCTGAATGAAAAATGGCCACCATTATCCCCTTGCACAAAGGTGGTGCTTTCACTGACAAGCACAAGAAACATGCAAGTACGACAAGGCGCATGGACTATACCAACTGAATTCTATACACAAGAATTGTCCAGCACCAAGGAGGGTTCAACAATATTGTGGCAAATCCAAAAATAAGAGCAAACCGGTTTCAGCAATAGCAATGCCTTCTTCAGTGCTGTAACACACAAAAAAACATGATTCATTAAATAATAAAACACATAATTAGAGTCATCTTCCTATTGGTTCATACCAAAATTAGCTAAGCTCATTAAGGCCAGGCTTGAACAAAGCACCGAGCCTAACGATCCAGCTTGATTCTTTTTTATTCAAAATGGTGTGCCATCCTGCTTTACGCATCTTGTTGCCCTGGACTTTGTTTATAATAATAAAGGTAAATCTGGCAGTGGTATGGATCATAGTATGTTTAAATAGTGAATTAGACTTTCTTTTGTTTCTAATGTCACTGAGGCATTCAGTTATACAAAACCTCAGTGGCCGAGAGGTTTGTCCCACATAAAAGGTGGAACAAAAACAGATTGCTAAATATATGACTCAGTCACTGCTGCAATTTCCAAAACAATGGATCTGATATATCTTAGAGGTGTTACTGCTGGTAAATTCTTTAGTCTTTGAAACATATGTATATGCAGAACAGTGACCACAAGGAATACTACCCATCAATTTGTCACCAAATAATGTGAGCTGCTGTGTACTGGAGAGGGCCGAATGTTTATAATGGGTAAAGTGAGAATTGAGTGTGGGACTTCTACGATATGAAAATAAACATTGAGGTGATAATAATTCAGATAATCTTTCATTGGCCAATAATATGTCCCAATGGTTGTCAATGATTTGTCTAAATGTGTTGATGTTGCATCCAAAAGAGGTGACCCAGGCGTATGGGTTGAGATGAATGTCTGTCCAAATTGCTAGGTGTATGCTGATACTGCAAAAGATTGGCTCTAGATTGTTCTGAGGCAAATGAATAAGCTTCAACTGACCCCAGAACTATAGATCTATTAGCCTGACTAGCCTTATCTGCAAGGCTATGGAGCAAATCATCACAGACTTTCTCAACAAAGATATAGGAAATCTCCAAACACTTGACCCTACTCAGTTTGGATTTGTCAAAGGGAGATAATGCCTGTTAAACCTGGTGGACTTCTTTGAGACAGTCACCAAGGCCCTGCATGAGGGAAATTCTGTGCATACAGCCTACCTAAACTTAGCCCAGGCTATTGACACTATCCCCACTCAGGCATCATTGACAAACTCACCCAGCTAGGTATCAACACTTATGTCATTAGACGGGTCGCTAACTAGCTCACTGATAGAACCCATACAGTCAAAATAGGGGAATCCACCTCCAACAGCAGACCTGTAACCAGTGGTGTTCCACAGGGATCAGTTCTCTACTGTTTGGAATCTATTTCTCTGAAGTACAAGTTAAAACTAAAGGTCTGTGGCTGTCTAAGTTTGCTGATGACTGCAAATTGGAGTGGTCAGAGAATCTCCAAACAATGTCAACATCCTACAAGAAGGTCTTACACAAACAAATGATTAGTACCAAAGTCATGGCCTTAAGCTCAATGCAAAAAAATGTATCATCATCCCTTTCGGTAAGTGCAATGTTCCTGCTAACTACCACATCAGTAACATCCCAAGTAAGTACTCAGTGGTGAGAGACCTGGGCACAGAGGTTGACAGCAACCATATCTTTGATCACCATGTATCCACAGTGGTAAGAAGGGCATTCTGTATTGCTCATCTCATAAGTAAGGGCATTGCATTCAGAAAAAATGAAGTTATAACCTTTCTGTACTCTTCCCTCATCAGGCCAATAATTGAGTATAATGCTCCTTTTGGTATGTACCTTTCCAAGCACCTGCAGCAACTGGGGAGACCACAAAGGTTCCTCACAAGGAAAATTCAAGGTCTTCAGCATCTGTCCTATGTGGATCATCTGAAATCGCTGTCAATTTATTCTGTTTCATACAGACTACTCAGAGGCAATCCATGCTTTGCATATAAGGCAATCTTTGATCCTGCTTTATTGGAAATACTGCATATCCGCAAGTCAAATGGTACATGGGTTACTTGCTCTAAAGACCTTAACCTGGTATGTGACATTAATGGAATCTGCTGGAGGGAAAGATTTGTCTCCCAGAGGTTACCGTACCTTTGAAATGGCCTCCCACTTCATGTCAAACGGAGTACCTCATTGGCCCTCTTCAAACATAATCTGGACAATTGGATGGGTAACCATAAATTCACCCCAAGGGTTCCACCTGTGTCCCCTTTGGACAGGGGAAATTGGTGCTGATCATGGAAATAGGGGTAGAACTTGGCTGGGCTTATAAGGGCCCTAGGGCCATTAGCCTAGTAACTTCCTATGATCCTATGATGATGACCAAGCCTCTTGTTGAAAACAGTCTTTTGTTCACATTGTAGTATCATTCTTGGTGATGGTAAAATGCTGCTGAACACTAAATTCATACCAGCCTCAGACACATATTCTGTGAGCTCCATCATCCCTCACTCTGTCCATATAGTCCAAGAGGTAAGTCTCAACTCATTTACACCCACATGTATCATAATTATGTCATTTGTGCACTTTTGGTGCAAAGACTTGAGTGCTCACATAATGTGGTGAATTCTGTTCCCTGATAGGCAACTAACTGTGACCTGCTCCTTATATGGCCTGGAGTAACCTATGATTAGGATGCTGGATTGTGTGGAGGTTTGCTTTATGGGCTTTTGAACTGAGTCAGTGTGACTCTTAGATATATGTGCTTCATGGTAGGTGCTGCGTGCGTTGTGTGTTTGTGAGTTTGCTGAGGGCATTTGTTTCTTAGGATACTTTTAGGCAGGGCCAGTCTAAGGCCAATTGGACCAACTTAGCCCAATTGGGCCCTGCTGCTTCAGGGAGCCCTGCCCTAGGCTATGACAGGGTCATTATACCTTACATGACCCCAGAAATTTGCCTAAGAGTCACTACAGTAAAGTGCAAGGCATTTCCTACTGTAGTCTTGCTACCTTAGTACGTACAAGTCCAGTACTATTAAGTACCATAGTATTAGTAACTGCAGCTTCATGCCTCGTGTGTGGCTCACAGTGTTAGCTGCTTGCACTATTGTAGTAGTCACTTGCTGCTGCTGAGAGCTCAACAGGGTTCAACATAAAACTGGTTGGATTAACTATCTGGTTTTGTGCATCAGTCCAGTTACTGTATCAGAAGACAAGAACAGGTTTGTTTTGAAGACTGATAGAGAGGTACTGTTTTCTTTTGCTTCTCTTGCTGCTATTGGGTTTATGAATGGTTGTTAATAAATAAAGTTACAAGAAATAACTGTGGAATAGTCAGTCTTAGACAACATGAAAATAATCACTGGTAGGCATTAAAAATGCAGATAATGTTTGTTTAATTTCTCCAAGTCTTTTGGGTTTCTAATACCATGAACATAATGGACCCCATTCCTAAGCTAAAGTATGATTAAAGTTCATGAAATTAGTATTGTTTTATTCTTTGATGTCAGCCAAAAGTGGTCTTCACAACACCCACAATGTGTCCATAATAGACTCCTACTGCAATTCATACGGAGTTACATGTATCGGTCACATATCTGAATACAACTGTAAATTATTTTTTATGAAACCCATTGCTAATACTACTATTGGAATTGTCTGGGTATTCCTCTTCCACATTGCCCTCATTTCTGCCTGCAAATCCTGGTATTTTAGGACTTTGTGTCTCTCTGTATGTAAGACAATAATCACTGGGTGTAGCACTTTCAATGATAAATGCTGCTTTTGTCTTCTTTTCATGGGCTACCATATATGGTTTTCTTGCATTTATTTTTAGAACTGTTGGCAGTGGGTGATCCCATGTGATATAAACTTTATCATTTTCTATAATGCTTTGTGACTCATGTTTCCAGTCCTTCTCATCTACTTCAGTATTACATTATTTGCACAATCCCCAATGCAACAGTTTTGCCACATTGTTATGCCTTTTCTGTATACAGACCTTCTGCCATTTATGCATCACAACCAGCAACAACATGTGTGACTGTTTCTAATTCTGTTTTACAAAACCTGCATTTGTCTGTTTCTCCTACTTGTTCAATGGACTTTGTAAACCAACATGTATATAGTTCACTATCTTGGGCCGTCAATATTAACCTTTCGTCTTTTAGTTTAAATTCACTTCTCCTTAACTATTCCTGTGTTCGATCCTGATCAACATGAGGTTGTTCCAAGAATTTTTTATACTTGCAACTATATTTAAGCATTATACACATTTCATGCCTTCTCATCTGATCCTTCTTTCTTTGGAGTTTTGGCACATTCAGTTGCTGCCTGATTTTTATCTACTTCTGGTTTGATTTCCATTCCTGCTTGATGGTGATTTTCTTCTGGTAAACTAAGCAGGGAAGTCATCTTGGACTTATTCTCCTTATGTTTCAAAATTTTCACTACATTTGGGTCTTGTGAGGTCAGCAGATATGTGTGTAATCCCATGACTGCAGAGCTATACATGTAATCAGATTCGAGGAGGCCCTTACCTCCTTCAGAACAGTGAATATATAATCTTGGTTTGCACTTATTTTTATAAATCATTTGATGAGCATGAAGCATCCTTCATGTTTTCCTGTCCAAACTATCCAACACCTTTTAGGGCCAGTCAATCACTCCAAAACTGCTAAGTTAGGACATTAAGAGCAAATTGGTTGATAGCTTAGACTTTGTTTCTAGATGTCAACACCGTTTTCAGGATTAATTTAAGTCTTCTAAAATATTCTTTACTAACTTTTATTCGCATTTGTTCAGGTTTTATTGTTGAACCTTCATCAATTCCCAAATATTTATACACTCCCTCTAGCTCAAGTTCTTTTATATCACATTCTTGTCCCAAACTGATGTTTTCTTGGTGCTGCAGCTTTCCTACTTTAAAGGTTGCTTTTGCACATTTATCAAGACCAAAAGACATTCTTTATCATCTGTAAAAAGTTTTGACCACTTGCAGTTGTGCTGTCCGTTTCTCATCTGATGAAGTATACAGTTTTAAATCATCTACAAAAAGAAGATAAGTTTTTGCACTTTGTTGCTTTTTGTGAGACAAATTATAGTCATGACTTAATCTGTTATGCAGACAGTGTAATGGGTAAAGGGCAAGACAAAAGAGCAGCGATGACAGAGAGTCTCCCTGGAATATCTCCCTTTGACTTTTTATCCCTGGAATAATAATTTGTCCTTTATCATGGCTTAACTGCAAAGTAGTTTGCCACTGTTTCATGTTTGCTGTAATGTAATCGATCAGTGTAGGTTGTATCTTATACATTTTTAAGTGCTCTTTTATCCATGAATGTGGGATACTGTTAAATACTTTTTTGTAGTCTATCCGTGCCATACTTAGATTCTTTACCTTTTTACATTTCTTCATTATGACTTTATTTAACAAAAAAATATATTTTATTCCATATGACTTTCTTTTATTACCTTTTGTTCTATTGCCATGATTTTTCTTCTTAATGACTATAAACTCTGTCAGCATCAATTCCAGTGTATAGGTTATAGTTGTCGGAAGGCAAACTATTGGTCTATAGTTTTTAGGATAGCTTGCAGGTTCACTCTTAAGTAGGAGCATTGTTTTTTTTTGTTGTTTACCAAGCTGGTGTCTGTTCAGTGTGCGCATATAAATAGTTCTTGCTCATGGCTAAATCTTCATGCAAAGATGTTAGTACTTTTAGCCAGAAGTCATGTACTAATCTAAGCCTGGGGTTTTCTAATTAGGAGCTTTTCTTAACTTTGTTTCAGTCTCTCTGGCCATTACTTCATCCCATTTTATATCATGTACATTTGAACTTCTTATTTTGAGTTTATTATTTACGATAGTGCACAATAGATCCTGATCTGTTATAATCCTGCAAGTTGCTTTTTTCATGTCTATCTTTCTCGGTATTTTTGTTAATCTGTTCCCTCTTCTGACACTGACACTTCTTGACTTAATTGCTTTACAGTTTTCTCTATTCGATACTTACATGATGGCATTCAATTTCTTCCCTTCCTTTCCCTTACTGCCCTGTATTCTTGTGGTAAGACTCTATTATTAATTTAGCTGCACAGTAATATATCCTATTTACTTCTGTTATATCGCATGAATCTCTATGGACATTTCTAATTACTGTGTTCATTTGTTTTATCAAACTTCTAACTTTTTGGGTTTTATTGACCTTCTGTAGTCTTTCTTTCATTAATCTTAATATATCTGGCCATCTCTATTAAATCGAGCAACTCTTCTGTTAGATCATTTTCTTCTAAATGGAGGGCATATTCTTTGTTCTGTGTTTCCCGAAGGCATTCTGTAGAAAGTTCCACAGCATCTTCCTGTGCCACTTTCTCTTCAGTTTCATCCTGTGTCAACTATTGCGCTTTCATATGGGAACTCACTTTCCTATCACTGCCACAACACTGACTGCGTCAGAGTTGTCACAGTTTCCTGTTCCTTCATTTGCTGTCCAACTCCAACTGAATGTTTGTACTGGTTTCTTATGGAAGACTCCAAAGTATCTTCATATGGCAACTGATCAGATGCTTCCTGCTCCACTGGTTTCTCCTTAATTTGGATGTCCATTGCTTTATCCTGCTGCAATGTTATCTGAGTTAAGTTTTCTATACTAAATCCTTCACTTCACAGGTAATCCATAACCTCAGTTTCTGCTTCTTTAACATCTCCATTACTAATCTTCTTTTCTGCTTTTCCTCTTTGTTTTATTATTTTTCTTTGTAAAGTTTTCCATGTCTGGATGCCTTTGCCTATATTTGTCTTCAAATATCTTTGGTGCCGCCCTTTTTGTATTGATTTGTTTTGCATTCTCCTTTGCATAAATATTGCACCACATTAAATCTCTTTTTCTTTCCCATGTCCATATTTCTTCTTCAGATGTCTCCTGCTCCTCCTGTTTATCCTTACTTTGGGGACTCATTGTTTCATCATGCTGTAATGTAACCTGTGTTAGACTTTCTGCACTAAATCCTTCACTTTGCAAGTATTCCATAACTTTATCTTCTATTTTTGAACCTCTACTTTACTAATCTTCTGTTCTACGTTCCCTCTTTGTAATCTTATTTTTTATTGTGAATGTTTCCATATCTGGATGCCTTTGCCTGTATATCTCAGATGTCTTAGTGGTAAAGTCAGTGACTGAGGTGTTCATGGTCCCGGGTTCAAGACCTGCATGGGCTGTTAAGTTATTATGACAGTCATGGCTTAGTGGTAGGTCATACAGACTCGTGTTACCAAGGTCCTGGGTTCGAGACTGGCAGTGGGAATTTATATGGCAGTCATGGCTTAGTGGTAGGTCATACAGACTAATGTTACCAAGGTCCTGCGTTTGAGACTGGCAGTGGGAATTTATTTTAGGGTTGGGAGGGTGGCCTAATGGTTAAGGTGTTTGCCTTACAAACACAAGGTACAGGGCTTGAATCTCACAAGGGATAATTGTCTAGGCTTAAAATGGATCACAAGGGCAGTTAGCCTAATACTAATCTAATCTAATCTATGAATCTAAATATCTTTAGGGCTGTCTTTTTGTGTTGATTAATTTAGCTTTCTCCTTTGCATAAATATTGCACCATATCAGATCTCTCTTTCTTTCAAATGTCCATATTTCTTTTTTATACCTTCCAAAAGTCTCTAGATTTTGTTCTTTATATTTTTGCACTTCCATATTTGCTTCTTTTTCCAAACAGTCCAAGGTGTCTTGGTTTATATAATGTTTTTCATAAATCTGCTGTATTAATGAACACAATTTTTTTATTTGAAGCTTCCGACAGTTTTACTTGTGGAAGAATTTTTCTTTCCTCTAATTTCTCTCTTAATCTTTTTGTGTGTCTTTTGTCTGGAAATTCTGGGTTTCTTGCATAATAGTAACAATACTTAATTTATTTTTTATCCCTGGTAGTCCACTCCATCATCTTTTTGGCCTATCCATTTTTCTGATTTTTGTGGACTGCTACTGCCTTCTGCAACAAGGGGGAGCCATCCTCTGCCTGGGCCTGGCCTAGCCGCATTATAGGAATGTTTCCGTGTCTTGAGGATTCTACACTGTCATTTTTTCCAGTCCTGGCACCAGTGTGCCTTCCAGGATTGAGCACTTTTTTATCCTGGGTCTTGTGCACTCAACTATCTTTCTTATTTTTTTAACCTACTTCTGTTCATGATATATGCTGTGTAAAATACAGTCTGTGTATCAGTGTCATCTTGGTGAGACTTTGTGAAAAAACAGGGTCCACCTCATGAAGGTACTCACCAAGACTTGAGGATGAATTCAGTTCCAGCAATACTACTATCCTTTGCTTGCTGACTTATCATCTCTCCATTTGTACCCCTACTGTATTGTAAGGTAACTTATGACCTCTAAGACTTATGATCGAATGTTACCAGTTCAGCAGTATGTCAAAGAAATGCTTGTTGCAGTCACAGACAGGAACATAATAATCCCAGAGAAGTGAAACAAGAGATGTATGTGTTGAGTGCTGGAAGACAGACATGGGTAGAAAAATGATTCAGTTTACTGAGAGTGTTAAATAGTAAAGCAGCGGAAAGCAACCAAAGAAACAATAAACTTTAATCAATATCATTGCAACAGTGGTAATGTAAGGCAAGCATGCAGAGAACTATCAGTCAGACCAGTATGTATCATAAATAATTACAATTATAAGTGATGTGATACAAGTATTTTGTTTGTAAAATAAGTAGTGAAATAAATAAGAACAGTATCTGTACACTGTTATAACATCATACAGTATAATGTTACTATGGAGAAAATAATATACAAAGGACAAGGTTGTACATTTGTTGGGCATGGGATGTGAAGGCAAGTAAGGCATGAGTCAAATGATCAGAAGATAGGAAAGGAGAGAGACAGAAAAATAAAATAAAAAAGTGTTTGGGAACAAGAGGGAAGTGTGCAGCTATAATCCAAGTATCACTATAGAGTTCAGAAACATATTTACTAGTAAGCAAGGGTGCACCCATCTGGTGACACACCATGTAGACACAGGGCTTCAGTGGCCCACCAAACAGGCCCTTATAATGTGCCTGAGTGAGTTAAGGAAACCCTGAGAGAAAAACTATAGGAGATGTTGGATCGGGGGTAATCCAAGATTCCAGCATTTACTTCTGTTTTAACATCTCTTATGAAAAAATATAAGCTAATTAAGTAAACATATTGTTTTATTTTAATACACAGTAATTGTATATATTCCTGATATCTAATCTGACATATTCTTAAATCCAAGAAACCAGCAAGTGGAGAGAGTGGCAGGGTGGTAAAAGGGGACAAGTTGTGAGGTCCACCAAAGTGGTACAAACTGAGACCTGCAATTACTGAGGTTGGCCCTGCTTTCAGGAGGCCTTTGTGGTTTAGGTAGATTACATTAAAGAGCCTCAGCATACAAAGGTCTCAGCTGTGTGTGCTTGGTTTAGTGTGCTACTGACAACCTGTTTGTTATTTGTCATTCTATTATGCAAGAGTTTTGCTCCAAAAACATTGTATAACTACAACTCTTACATACTGTTCCCAGTGGTTTAAGTAGTAGGTGTTTGCCAGTAAACATGAGACAATTACATTGTATCACAATGTCCATTTCAACCAGGATGACTACAGACACAGCTGGAAAATGCAGCTCTGTGGTTCCAGTTGCTTACTAATGTGGGCTGTAGTGGAAATTGTGCCTCTGAGATTTGCTATCTATCTACAACAAACAATCTAAGACTATATAAGGAGTGCAATGTGCCATCTAACAGAAACCTATCTGGCCAAAGTTTACAATCCAAGTATAACTCTTAATCACTGCCAAGTGAGTTCCAAATGGGATTACAGACCTGGTTCATTTTGATATTAATGCTATACCCACATTTTATCTACTTAGAGGTTCTTCCTGCTACCCAGTGAGTACAACTCTGCATGTGCTAATCAATTGGAGCTTAGTAAGACATTTTGTGTGGTCTATTAACACTGGATTCTGTATCACTAGACCTTAAGGCTTTAAAAGAAGCATTAGAAGTCAAAGAAATGTTTTCAACAGAACTTCTACAGTAAATAATCTTAATTTATCATTGCATGTAGGCTCATAGATTTGTCTTCAGTGAGTTTTGGCTCAGCTGCATTTAAAAGTTCATATAAAGGTTTTAAAAATGAGATGCACATCTTTTGCTTTACAAAATGCTTGCATATCATTGGTACATATATGTCAGTACATGGCATTATGTGTGCCAAGCACATTTGCTTAAGCTATTGTTGGTCTGAAAGACCACATTAACCTCCATTTACTTACAGTAAGCTGTACAAATAATGATTTGGGATAAATTGTGTTACTGTGAATAAAAAATATTGTTTAGGACAAAACAAACTGTTTTAGAGTAAGTAAGACACCAGCATTGGTAGCTTTATCTCTCAGAACGAACAGCTACTTCACAGGTTGTTTTAAATTAGGCTTTCAGGAGTTCAGAGTTTTTGATGAAACAAGCTAAAGTACAAATATTTCACTTTGTAGGTCGTCGAACATGCTTGGGAGAACAGCTGGCAAAAGTGGAACTTTTCCTCTTTTTTACATCCCTCATGCAACGATTCAACATAAAACTCCCTAAGAATGAGCCATTACCAAAGGAGGAAGGCTACTTTCGCATATTTTGTACTCCTTACCCTTTCAATATTTGTGCTGAACTGAGATAAGTTCTGAAAAATGTACCTGTGGCTCTTGTTGATGTTAGTTGCCTTTTATAAAGCTTAATCTGTAGTTAGAAGTCTCAGTAATACTACAAAAGGTATTAAATGACAGCCATATTGTCCAGATTAACTTTGACCATATCACACTAAATGACAATGTTAAAGAGTGAATGGAACAGTAGTCCTTCAACAGTGCTGTGTTGTTTTAAGTTGCAGTTTTGTAACTTTAATCTTGTTGTTTTAAGTTGCATTTTTTTGTAAATCTAACCTTTTAAATAATCAGTTTTTGATGTTGACAGAAAAAAATAGTAGCTCTGAACTGCATGGTTATTCTTAGAAGATATTGTAGATTATTTATTTTAAAATTGAAAATGTGAAGATAAACTACTACTCAGCCAATGAAGGACATGTTACTTAATGAGACTTATTTCTAAATTTAGACATGCTTTCAATTTTATTGTCTCTGCTGACTAACTTCAAGAGCCATGACATAAAAAAGCCATGGCAAATTAATATGTACAGCTTGTTTTAATCAAAATAAATATAAACTATTTGAGAGCAAGAGGGCCAGCCAGTTTGAAGGAATATCTAGATGCTAAGTTTCAGACAGCTAATACAAAGAATGTACTATATAAGAGAGAGACAGAGAGATAGAGTGAAGAAGAAAGAGCGGGACGAAGCAAGCCTGATGGGGATCAGGAGCCATTCTAAGATATGGATGTGGTTAGCTGACTCGGTACACACACACAAACATTATATATCATTATCTATTATATATATATATATATATATATATATATATATATATATATATATATATATATATATATATATATATATATATCACATACAAACATTATATATTTATATGTATATGTATATATAGACACACACAGAAGAGACTGAGAGAAAGAGGAAGAATGACAAGCAGACAGAGATGGGCAGGAAGAGTACCATGAGTAACATCCTGTAATGAAGCATTCTAAATGATAATAATGAATAGTGTATAGCTGTATGAAAGAGATATATCTGTGTTCTTTTACTGAACAAAATTTAACATAAGATTTATTAGTTTTGATTCTTATAACATACCTGGGTCATATTTTGCAGATAGTGACACAAATATCACAGATGGTAACACAAATGTACCTGAAAGGCATAGCTGACCTTTTTGTTAACTTATTTTGGTATTAACAAAAATTCAGATAATATTTTCTCAATACCTTATGTATGCAAAGTCTACAAAACTGCATCTATATGTCATATGGATATTCAAAAATGTGATACGATGTGATGTGATATGAAAACTACCATAGGGTTATTGCAATATAACACTAATAAAAGGTGCATATGAAAAAACTATGACATTTTCTTTTTTCCTTGAAAAAACTGTCAGATGTTATGTAATGTGCAATTAGACAAAATCAGAAGTGTTTGTAGCTGTGTGTAACTCTTCCTTGTGAGATATAGTTTAACTAACTTGACTTTTACAACCTCTGCCATATGTTCCTCATTTACACCTACATCCACCTGATGGCAGGGTACATAGCATGTTGGAGTTCTCCTTTGTTATTGAAGTAGGCAGGATTTTTGCAAAACTATGTCTGGCAAAAGTGCAGAGTTCTATGTCTGCACTTTAAATTTGCACATACATTTGCAGTAACATTATGCATGAAGCTTTTGAAAATTTGTTCAAAATTTTTTGGTGAAGGTAATAACGCTCTTTATCTAATCATTTTTTTTTAATAAATGATAAGGAATTGATAAAGTGGATATCTGTTAGGTGGGGACATTGTTTTTACCATTTCTTTGTTTTCTGAACAAATTCCTAGTTCCTCAGCATTTGTGTTACAAATATCTCTAATTCAAGTCTGCTGTTACACAGTACAGTGGTATAATTATAGTCCCATCATGTATGTTTTACATGGCACACAATGAGCAGTAGTTAACATGTATGTTTTATGCTTTGCTTGGCTCTGCATTTTATAGGCTAAACTTATGCGAGACATTTGATGTGCTATCCCTCAAAAGCCTAGTGAATGAACGAATTAGAAGCTACATAAATTGATTAAGTATGGTATCTTGTATTCAGGGCAAAATGGCAAACCTATGCATTTGGGTAGCAAAAACACAAAGCAAGAATATATAAGCTTGTTGTAGCATCAGCAGGTTGTTAGTTACTTGGTTTCTTCACATCATAATTACTTGTATGCAGAATGTCTTTATGTGCTGAAACTAATGTATATATTGGGTGCCAGTTGCTTGTTCATGTACTTACTAGAACTTCTCCAGATCTTTGGTGAAAATGAGGAATGCCCAGCTACACAACAATTAAAAAATACATACGTATATGCATACACATATACATAGATAAATATAACACCAGGCAGTAGCTCAAAATATGGAAAATTCTATCCTCTAAAAATGTAGCTAGTAAAGCACTCACAGTTCTTGTCTTTATTGCTGTTCTGACAACATGTTGCAGCAGTCTAGCTAACCGCACATAACACAAAAACTAAGTTACTGCCATTTATAGCTTCCAAATAAACTACCATGTTTCTACAAAGTGAACAGAGAAACACTGTCTTAGCATATCCAGTTCTAGACCCTAAGTATCACATTTATATTTTATTTATTCTTACATATTTCTTCAAATATTCTATAACACTGCAAGTAACAGTCTTTTTGCATAACTCAGCACTAAAAGCAGTGCTTTACATCATAACTAATCTAAGACAACAGCACACACCTATAACATAGGACCAAGAGTGCTATACTTAAAAGTATGCAGTCCAACAGACAGCAAACTTGCCTTTGATGCTGGGATGACCACAGGGATATGGGTTTTATACTCATTACAGATGTCTAGATTAATTTCCCAGTATTAAGTAGGCACCTTCTTTAGGCATTGTCAATCTGATAAACCTTCTGACAAAGCAAAACCAACACAAGAGCATCTAAGGTGTTACTGCCCAGTGCAAGGAGACTCCACCACCTCCCAGCACAACTCACCCTGGAAAATGAGAATGTACATGTTTGTGCAACTACTGAGACTTGATTTACAACTGAGAGTACCCTGGCAGTGTATGGCTACAATGCCTTCTGCACATTTAGACCTACTGAGACTTGATTTAAAGCTGAGAGTACCCTGGCAGTGTGTGACTACAATGCCTTCTGCACATTTAGACCACATACTACACAGGAAGGGATGAAAGGTGGAGGTGTCTCAATTTACAGTATAATGTACTTGAGCTTCTCCATGTCCACATTACAATACGCAAAGACCCATGTCATGTCCTTGCAAACTATAATTTCCCCCCTGCATGACACAGGAAATCCATAACAGATACTTAAATGCACTGGAGACATTCCCCATTCACTCCAACACCATATTCATGCATGACTTTAACTACTACTACTTTAGACAGGGGATCATAAACATGAATACCTTGAACCAGCTAGTCATACTCCCACTAGTGGCACAAACATCTTTGACCTGGCCCTCACAAACTTGGGAGAAGATTGCTTCATCCCTAATTTGTTGTCCTCACTGGTCAGGTCAGACCACAAAGCTGTCTCCTTTGAGATAAAAATAAAATATGGAACCTCAGCTACCCTAGAACTTTTAGGAATTACTACAAGGCAACCTTCCTACTTTTAAGTCACACCTTAGCAAAATTCCAAGCCCTCCAAACTGTAAGAACACTGCTGCCTATGTGGAAATATTCATGGAAACCCTGTATAATCATATTAACAGCTGCAGAGAGACAGCTGTACCCACCCATAACAAGCAATGGACTAATTAAAAAAAGCCAGTCTGGTGGGATCCAAACATCAACAGGTTGTACAACAAAAGGAAGAAAACCATGAAGACAATTAGAGGGTGCCATGACCAGCAAGGTAAAAAAAACTCCTGCATCAATCTAAGCAAGGAACTCAGGAGGCTTATCCCATCTACCACAGCCAAATCTGAGGTACTACTAGCCTCCCAGGCCAAGGACAATCATAAAGTTTTCTTCAGCGATGTGCACAACCTCAAAGGAAATACACAACAATGTACTGAATTAACTGTAAATGGAGCCACCTGTACTGAGCTGGAAGATAAAGCAAATGTACTGGCCAATAAATTAATCTCCAGTGTTACCCACCTTTCCCTCCTAGAGTCCTCTCAGGAAATACCCACAACCATACCTCCCACAACTATCACTAGGGATAGGTTCTCAATGCACTCTCCAAAGCCAAGTACACTGCATTGATAAGCCCTTATAATATCTGGGGATGCCTCATTAATAGCATAAAACCTAAAATATCTGGCCCACTAGAATCACTATAATCCACAGCCTACAAACAGGCTTTGTGCTGAATACATGGAAGGCTGCAATGGTTATCATACTGCACAAGGGTGGGCCATCCACAGACACAGGGGAACAATCAACCCATAAGCCTGACTAGTCTAATATGTAAAGACACAGAAATAATAATCATGCCTAAATTAAATGATGTCATAGGAAACCTACAGACACTAGATTCAACTCAGCTTGGTTTCATCAAAGGCAGGTCATGCCTATTCATCTAGGTGGACTTCTTTGAGAAGGTCACCAAAGCAATGGATGAAGGCAAGATGGTGTACATTGACTATCTCAACCCGGCCAAAACATTCAACACAATATCCCACTCAGGGATGGTAAACAAGCTCTCTAAATTAGGTATTAACTCCTACATCTCCCACTGGATAGCCAACTGGCTCACAGATAGAACCCACAAATTTAGAATAGGGGAGCCAACCTTCACAAAAAGGCCAGTCACTAATGGTGTTCCTCAGGGCTCATTGCTGGGGCCGCTCCTGTTTGGCATTTACTTCTTTGAAGTCAAAGCTAACATCAAAAGACCAATGGCATACCAAGTTTGCAAATGATTGCAAATTAAATGCAGAAACTGAATTCCCAAGACACAAACACCCCTCCAAGAAGACCTGACACAGACTAATAACTTGTGCCAGAGTCATGGTCTTAAACTCAATGCCAAGAACTGCATAATAGTATTTTTCAATAAGACAACCACCTCTGCAAATTACTACTTTGATAATACAGCCCTAAGAGTAGACTCAGTAGTCAGGGATTTTTTGAATGCATGTTGACAGCAATTTGGCCTTTGAATATCATGTGTCAACAGTAGTAAGGAAATCATTCTTTGATGCACAATTCATAAGCAAAGGTATGGCATCCAGGTCTAAAGATGTCATCATTCAATTGTAGTCTGCCCTCATAAGAGCAGTCATTGAGTACAATGCCCCTTTCAGCGTGTGTCTGACCAGGCATATGCAATAGCTGGAACATCCACAGAGGTTACATGGTTTCTCCAAAAACAATACATGATTTTGAAAGTAAGTCCTATACATTCATCTCAAAATCTTATCCTTATAATCAGTCTCCTACAAGCTGCTGACAGGTGACCTATGCCTGGCCTATAAAGCATCCTCTAATCTAGCCTTAACTGACCTGCTGCACATCAGCAAAGCCAACAGCATCAGAAAATCCTGATCCAGGGACCTACACCTCACTTGCAACATAAACAGGATAAACTGGAGGGACAAGTATATGTCTTAGAGGTTACTGCTTCTCTGGAACAGACTTTCCATCCATGTGAAGAAAAGTTCTTCCCTGTACTTATTCAAGCAAAACTTGATTAGTGGGTGGGGAATCATAAATTTACCCCCAGGTATGACATCTATGTCTTTATTAGAGAGAGGAAACTTGTAAATATTCCACCACTCATGCCTGAGTTTATATAACCCACAAAAGCCAAGGGACCAATCCCTTTCTAATATTTCTGGGAAGCATGGCTAGGTTTAAAAAGGCCCTTTAGGGTTGTTAGCCTAATATTCTCCTATGATTCTATGATTCTTCTGCACTTCTAAGGTGCTGCCTTTGGATGAGACATTAAACCAAGTTCCTATCTGAAAGAATTGCTGGTAAGTTAGGTGAATGTAAAAGTTCCCATAGCATTTATCAAAATTAGTAGTGTGTGAACTTTGTCTAGTCATTATTAATACCACCTCAGATTTACTTATGAAAATAAACTTCAGACCAAAATAATTCTGTTCAGGATACTACTAATGATTCATATGGTGTTGTCAATGTATGCATTCACAAGTGCATGCTAATAAGACACAGACCTTAGGGTAAGTTCAGCAAAGAAAAAAATCCTTTTGGTGGAATCAAAAAATAAATAAGGTTTTAAAAAAAGAGTTGGTACTATTACTTGGCTATAAAAAATGTTTCATTAATAAAAATAAGCTTAGATAAAATAAAGTAAGGAAACCAGACACTTTTCTTATACGTTCATAGGTGTATACTAGGCCAATGACCACTAAGGCCCTTATAAGCCTAGCCTTACGACCCAAATGTGACCCATAAATTTGATTTATATGGGGGGGGATTAACTGACTATCTCTGTCCATCAGAGGCATAGGAGCCAGACTAGGGGTGAACTTCTGATTACCCATCCATTGGACCAAGTAGCACTTAAAAAGGGATATGGAAGAACTCTGTTTCCCATGGATGGATTGCCTGTTCCAGAGAATGGGAATTCTCTGAGAAACATATCTGTCTCTTCAACACGTCCTACTTATGGTGCAACCAAAATTTAGGTCTTTAATCTAATAGATCTAATGTGGTTTGTTTTGTGGACATGCAAAAGGTTCATCAAACAAGGTCCAGGGATGCCTTTTAAGCCAGGCAAAGATCACCTCTCAGAAGTCTGTATGATACCAAGAGAAGATGCAGGGGATTGAGCTGATCAGTGTAGGACACTGTGTTTACTCCCTGTATTCTTTTTGTAAGGAACCTTTGTGGACGTTTCTGTTGATGCATGTGTCTGGTCAGGTACATACCAAAGGAGGCATTATACTCTATGATGGGCCTGATGAGGGCAGAGTAGAGTGGTAAGATGACCTCCCTGGACCTAGATGCCATGCCCTTCCTTATAAGTAGAGCAACATAGAAGGATTCTCTTACCAACTTATACACATGTTGGTCGAAGTGTAGGGTATTATCTACACGAGTTTCTAGATCTCTGACTAGTGAATCAACTTTTAAGGGTGTTTTATTGATGCCATAGTTACCCAGGGTGGCAGACTGGTACTATAATACATTTCTTGGTATTGAGTTTTAAGCCATGGCTTTGGCATCAAGCATTTTTTTTTTGTATTAGACCTTATTGAAGGGTGTTCTCATCTTGGGAGGATTTAATGACTGCTGCCAGTTTGCAATAATCTAAAAACTTGGTTAGTAAGGGGTCTTTGAAATTGGCTTTGACATTCAAGATGCAGATGCCAATGAAGAATGGGCATAGCACAAAGCCCTGGCGTAGGCCTCTGTTGATCGGCCTCTTTGTGGAGGTGGTCTCACTGATTCTAACCTCCTGGGTCCAGGAGTGTGCCACCTAGATATCCAGTATGTTATAAAGGGGTTTATACCTAATGCTGTAAGTTTTTTAACAATGCCTGAGTAGGGTATTGTGTCAAATGCTTTAGCCAGATCAAGGTAGACAGTATGCACCATCTTCCCCTCATCCATTGCCTTGGTGACCTTTTCAAAGAAGTACACCAGATTAGGTAAGCATGACCTTCCTTTGATAAATCCAAACTGGGATGGATCCAGTATCTGGAGGTCTCCTACATCCTTGCTGATAATTTCCATGATAATTTTTTCCATGGTTTTGCAAATAAGACTAGTCAGACTAATGGGTCTGTAGTTTCAAGGATTTGTTGAAGGTCCTCCCTTATGAATGGGTTGACAATTGCAGTCCTCCATTCATGTGGCACAAAACATGTTTTAAAACTATAGTTAAATAATAACTCCAGGGGTCCTGATAAGTCATATTAAAGACTATTCAGGATGCAACCTGGGATGTTATCAAGGCCCATTAAGGCCTTGTTCTTGGCTTTAGTGAGTGCAGCCAGAACATACTCTCTAGTTACAGTTGGTGGGGATATGTTTGAGGCTATTTTGAGGCAATGGTTTGGGGGTGAGAGGGGTAAAGCAGGCCTTATGGTTATCTTTCTCCTGGGAGGCTATCTTAAACTCAAAGATGGCTTTGCTTGACCTATAAAGCCCTCTTAGTTGCCTATTTACTTTGACAACAGACTTTTTATCTTTATGGGAATTACCCTTCCTGACTTTTGATATTTTTTTCCTTTTGTTATATAGCTTGTTTAATTTAGAATGCTACCAGTCTTGAGATTACATCTAGTAGGTTCAGGGTTGTACAGAGTTTCTGACAGCAATTCAGCACAGACTGCTGTGTTGTAAGGGTTTGGAGGGGCATTGAATTTTGATGTTCCAAGGTAATTTGACTTGGAATAGTTACTAACTGTTAATGGTTTTAATGGGATTATGGAGTTGATTTTAATTTCAAAGGAGACAGTTTTTTGATCAGACGTTACCAGGGAGGACGAGACTTTGGGGAGGGTGCAGCGTTCCCTCATATTTGTGAGCATAAGGTCCAGTATGTTGGAGTCTGTAGTGGGCATGCTCATTTTTTGGTGGAGGGTGTTTGTATTTATAAAGCCCAGGAATCTCTGTACCCATGGAATTTAGGTCATGTAGGATTCCCATTCTATAGAGGGGCAATTAAAGTCTCCCATGAGTAGGGTGTTAGGTTGGAAGGTAGATGTCTCCAGTAGGTCCAAGTATGCATTGTGAGCTTCTTGGGGCATGGAGGGTGAGCTATAGCTGGCTAGGACAAGTACAAGGTTTTGTCTATGGTGAACTGCACATGGCAGAAATCCAGCACATCTCCTTTCTGATCACCCTAGAGGTACACATGTTACTGAGGTATATTGAGACACCTCCACCATTAGCCTTTGTCTGTGCAGCTGTTGGTCTAAACGTGTGGAAGGCACTGAAACCTTGCATTGTTAGGCTACTCTCTGCAACTTTAAACCACATGTCAGTAACTGCACAGACATCTGTAATCTCAAGGGTGAGGAGGGTTTAAAGGAAATGTATTTTTTTTTTTTATGTAGGGTCCTAACAATAAGCAGTAATGCCTTAAGGTTCAGTTTTGTTGATTTTGCTATGTCAGTAGGTTTGTCAATTTGTCATTGCCTGAAAAAGGCACTATGGTGGTGGATAAAGTTTTAGCCAGCATTCAAAAGCCTAGAGGGAAAAGGTGCAAACCATTCTTGGAAAAGCAATGTGGTCTGTTAACCATGTCCTTCCAAGCAGAAAAATGTTAGCTCGCCTTAAAATGACACCAGAAAGACAGCCATTTGTTGAAATCAATCTTTTTTTTTTTGCAAATGTTGTATCATCCCTGTAATGGTAATATTCACCTCAATTCTCGACTCATACCAGCCTGAGACACATAGTCTAAAAGCTCCATAAGGTCTCTCTTCATATAGTCCATGGAGGTATATATCAGGTCATTTACATCTACGTGTACTATGATGGAATCATATTGGTACCTCTGGCGTAATAACTTGGGTGCATGTATTATTTGGGGGATCCTGGATTCAGATAAGCAACTAAGAGTTATCTCCTCCTTGTTCAGTCTAGTTAGAGGGGCATCAGTATATCTTACAGTGGAGTCCATAAGAACTAGAATCCTAGGCAGTGTGCTTGCTTGCCTGGGGCACCACTGAGAGTGACGGTATGTGTGGTGTTAGGTGGTGTTTTTTCTAAGTGCCTTTGGGCTTGCTGAGGCATAGCTTTGACAACAGGTGGTCTAAGCAATCTTTATAATTTAAGAAGATTGCTTTTAAGTACTTCAGCATACATTAGTCTATGTGTGTGCTGCATGCTATGTGAGGTGGGTGCTATGGGCATGGTTTCAACAACCTGATGTGCACTTGCATGTGAGATTTTAGCTTCCAGTGTGTCATTGTGTAAGTACACATCTTGCATACTGTGTCTGCTTCTTTAAGGATTAAGACGTTGTCGGTAAACCTATGACAATTGCTACATTGTCCCAAAATGTCCATACCCACCAACCTGGCTACAAAGAAGTTAAGAAATTGCATATCCATACTGTCCAATTCTTTGATTTGTGAGCTACAAGGGGGTGGTGTATTGGGGTAAGAAGGCTATTAAGGGTGCTTTGTTGGTGCAGACTAATAAGGGTGCTTTATCGGGTCACGTCATTCTAAACAGTACTAAAGTCTAATAACTTTAATGTTTACATATTACTGAATTCTACTAAGCCTGGGATTCAGGAAAGCTAAAACTCTGTGCAGGAACAGTGTAGAGTTCAACCAGCGAGCAATTCAGCAAACAGCTGATCTGACTTGCACAAGCCTGTCTACGCTGTTCCAGCATGGAAGACCGTGTGGCATGCTAATCACCTCATTTGCTGGTGAAAACAATGCAAATGAGGTGAATTAGCAATTCAGGAAGCTACCAGGTCTCTGTGCAGGAACATGGTCAGTGCAGAAATGTGATCAGTTACTAACTGAACACATTTCTGCAAAAAAGAAAACAGAGGCATGACAGCACAAATAAAAGCATGTATTCACATCTGTAGGCATGCCAATGGCCAAATATATGGCCATTGGCACGAATAAATGTTTACTCTTAAAAAATAATATATTTTTTGTGGCCGATCTCAGCCGTTTAAGCATAGCGCAGCAGCACGCAAACGATCGTGCCGAAAAAAAAAAAAGTGAAAACCCAGGTTTCAAGAAAATATGCATTTTGCCATTATAGTCAATGGCATGCAGAATCAAAACAATACCAGGGGACAGTGGTTGTCAAGGGAAAAGGGTCCATGTCAGTGCAGTATCTATGGGCTAAGGCAGTGGGGTATGCAAATGAGGAGAAATTTACTGAATCACAAAATAATCTAAGTCCAAAACCTGCACCTAACCGTGTAGGTGCTAGACTAGGATCATGTAGGCAGGAGGAGCAACTAACATGAAAAGGGTGTGTGTCATACTTGCTGTAAGCATATTGGAGCACTGTTGCCCAGGTTTGCACTTAGCTAAGCTCAGCTAAGCAAGAGTGTGTGTCTGAAGCTGTATAACTTTGTTTACTCCAGCTAAATGTGTGTGCGTATCACACACCAGGTCTTAAACAAAAAAAAAACAAAGGAAATGTCAGCACTGTGTATATGTAAACAAGGGGGTGTGTCTGAGGCTGTATAGCCTTGTTTACCTCGCCTAAACAGGTTTGTATGGCACGGGCTGGGATTTAAACCACAAAAATAAAAAAATATAGGAAATGGCAAGTGGAACAAGAAAAAAAGGAAATAGCAGAATAGAGGCACTCAAATACAAATAACAGAGCTGGCAGGTGGAATGTATCCTACTCAGCCAATCACACAGGCAGCATCTGCAGCACACCACTATAAACTATGCAAACACCTTTCAGTCTGTTTTTTCCCACAAACTCTACACTACCAGTGTACACAGATGGGGAAATTTTACCTGATAAAACTAACAAAATATTAGGGGCTCCTGTCACTCTCATACATCAGTATGTGCAAGAGGCTGAGGGTGGTGAATAAGATAGAGGCACTAAAATTCAAGTAATAGAGTTGGCAGGTTTAATGTATCCTACTCAGCCAATCACACAGGCAGCATCTGCAGCACACCACTATAAACTATGCAAACACCTTTCAGTCTGTTTTTCCTACAAACTCTACACTACCAGTGTACACAGATGTGGAAATTTTACCTGATAAAACTAACAAAATATTAGGGGCTCCTGTCACTCTCATACATCAGTATGTGCAAGAGGCTGAGGATGGTGAAGAGGACATTGCTGACAGCTGCCCTAGACTTATGAGGAGGAGGAGAAGAGTGTTCAGGCCCAGGGTAACCTACCAGGGGCTACATGATCTGGAGATAGTAGACTGCTACAGGGTGGACAGGGACATACTGCAGCAAATTGTGGAGCTGTACCAGCCTCGCTTCATATCCAGAACAAACAGAGGGGAACCCATCTCTGTGGATACCAAGGTATGTGTAGCTCTAAGAATACTAGCTACAGGTACCTTCCAAAGACCAGCTGGGGATATCATGGGGGTCTCACAGGCATCTGCGTCCAGGATACTCCACCACTTCCTGGATGCCATTTGACCACATGCCGAGCAGCACATTAAATTCCCCACCACCCATGAGGAGAGGACCCACAATATGCGTCTCTTCCACCATGTAGCAAACTACCCAGAGGTACTGGGTGCCATAGACTGCATACACATCCACATCAAAGCACCACCTGGTGACCAGGATAGGGTCTATATAAACCGCAAGGGGTTCCACTCCATCAATTGCCAGGTCAGTGCGATGCCCAGGGCATTATCATGAATGTGTGTGCTGGCTGCCCTGGAAGCTATCACGACTCACACAACTGGCATTCCTCACGGCTGTATCAGTGGTTTGCCAGGGGGGACATCCCGTATGGCCATTTAGTGGGGGATGCTGGCTAAGCACTGAAGCCGTGGATGATGACACCCATCAGAAATGCACACACACCCACATAAGAATGCCATAATGAGGCACATGCACAAACCAGGATTATTATAGAGTGTGTGTTTGGAATGCTCAAGTCACGGTTCCGCTGCCTTGACATATCCGATGGAGCCTTGCAGTACTCTCCAGCCGCATGTGCACACATGTTCATCGTATGTGCCATGTTACACAATATGATCCTGTGGAAACAGTTGCAGCAGGAACAAAATGGATAAGGGCCACACAGCCCCCCACCATTGCCAAGGCATCCACAGGCACAGAGTGACTTGGAGGAGGAACATCCTGAGCTTGCCCCTGTAGGCAAATGGAGGTGTGCCCAGTATGCCCTGGCCTTGGCAAAGAGGCAACACATAGCACATACACTGACACTGTAGGGCCCCAGGGACTGATCTCTCTCTCACTGTCTGACTCACACACATAGTAAAATGGATGCCAAACATCACACCACAAACATCACACCACCTATATCTGACCATGTATAGGCAGCGTATTGCATGCATCCAACATAGTCAGCCCTCAAGCACCACCCTCACAACAGCTGTAGGCACAAGGTAAGCCAGTCTCTGTAACAAAATAAACCAATGGAGTGGAATCTTCTGATAGCATATCTATGGTATTGATCAGGCACGTAAGGGAATGGGTTGGCAAACTGGGATATCAGCAGACAACTGACAGCTCTGTGGGACAGCAGGATGTGTATCCCCAGTACTGCCCTACCCACACCATGCAGTACCACCCTAGTTGACAAATACCACTGCAGTATATGTAGTGAGCCAAATAACTGGGGAGGGTCATAGTTCACATGCATGGATGTCAAAGTGGGGGTTCCAGACCCACCACCAACCCCACACAGCAGATAAGTTGTAGACAACCATACAGAAATACCTGGCAAAGGCCCCCACATGGTGACATCCATGAAATCCCCACCCACAGACTTTTACACAGTGATATCACAGCAGGTCTGGCAGTGGCAGTATGGCTTTGAAAGGTAAGACGTCTGAAACTACAAATGTCTATGCCAGAACAATCTGACCTGTGGTTGATACTGTTATGCCTGTAGTCTGAAAGATAGGGCACACCACTATGCTACATGGGACCAAAATATTAAGCACATATCAGCACAGTCTGTGCAGATGTGTATCGTGTACAGTCATGTCACCCCCCATAGTCCCATAGAAATGCAGTAACATGTTCCTAGACTTAAGCAGCATCCAGCTGTCACCCAGAGTGGTGGCACAATAGTAACAGAAAGCAATTGTCAGTAACACCCACAGTCAACTTGCTGGTGCCATCCCAGGGGTGTCTCCTGCCGGCAGCCTGGGAACATATGATCATCAGAATGCACTGTCCTGCTACATATTGCCTGCAACTGTCAACCTGGCCTATAGGCCTCTGGCAAGTGCCTATGCCTCACTCACAGTGCCCTTTAGGGAGTGTCATGGGGTCCATAACACCAACATAACACAGTTCATAAAATGCAAAGAAAGGCCATGCTGACAACTGCTAGGAGCAAACCTGCCAGCCTCAAGGAGCCAGAAATCAGGACAAAACCATGAATAATGGGGTGATGAAGGTCCAAAGAGAATGACACCTGTGAAATACTGCTCTAATAATGTTGTAAAGTTGATAGAATGATTTGTAGTAGCATGGAATGTCTGATGGGTACGAAGTCTGAAACTGCAATGTCAACTGTCAGTAATATCTGACTTCAACCCTGAGCGACTTGCAAAACACATTTGCTGTAAACCACACTTGTTTGTGTAACCAGCAAGATATATGAGTCATGGATGTGGACATTCTGTGATACTCTGTACAGTCAACAGGCAGGGCTTGGAGTTTAAACATGAGAATGCACTCACTGCAGGTAGGCCTAACCATAGAAGATGGTGACATGTCTGCACCCAGAGAACCCTGGGCCACAGCCATGGGGAATAACACATCCCTCCCTGATCACTCATCCTATGCAACATCCTGTCCCCAACATGTGGCCATCCAAGCAAAATGAGGTGGGCCATGCAATATATGTGTGACAAACATACACCTCCAGGCTGGTCAAACAGTCTGGCACACACAAGACCCTTCAAGTGCAGTCAACCATTGAGGAGAGCCCATTGCAAAGTACTGGTAGCTATAGGCAAACATATCTGCCCAGGACACCACCCCCACATATCCTATCCCCTATAAATCTATCTGGAGTCTGCTTGTCACCCTGATCTTGTCTGACTTATATTACCCAACTGTGGACTGGAAATCAGACCAGCCAGAACATAAATTCACAGAGATTCCACCATTGTAATATATCACCAAGGTGCTGGACCATTTCCACAGCACCAGCAGTCAATTACTTATAGGCACACACCTCAACAGGCTGGATTGTGCAAAAATGCATAGCATTTGACCCATAAAACTTGTGTGTGCATCATCCATCCTGTATTTCTCTGGTAAATCACTGTGATGATCTGAGGAGGCATGTTACGAGGTACTGAAATAATACATGATAGTGTCAAATAGCATATATGACAGATGTCTGCTAAAACAAGCCCTGTAACCCTAGCAACCCATATATTACTGAGAGAAATTGCCACAATCTTTGTATGGCCCATTGTCCCCACATTTTGATAAGCTATCTCCAGATATCCTGCACCAACAGGTTGAGAGGTATGGCTGTAGCACAAAAAAAATGGACTGGAGTACAACAATCCCTGGAATGGAGCCCCACATGTACTATAGAAGGACACACTGGGCATGCTCATACACTTAGAGAAATGTCATTAGGATCTAGGAATAAACAGGCCTTCCCCACCCAGTGCACATCCCATTGCCCCACCTTAGCAATCCTGAAGATGTCTCTCACCATAGAAGTCACTTTTGTTAGTCCCAGCCCCATAAGCTCTGCAGCGTGTGCAATAACTGCATAACACTGTAGTGCAAATAATTAGTTAGGTAGGAGTTCTAATCTCAGTCCTGACAAATGTAGAAGTGTGTCTGTGTGTGTGTGTGTGTGTGTGTGTGTGTGTGTGTGTGTGTGTGTGTGTGTGTCTGTGTGTGTGTGTGACAGTTGTGTATGCAAGACAGAGGGAGTTGTGTGTTTGTTTGTTTGTTTTTGATGCCATTCCCACCCACAACATTTCACAGTACCCCACCTTATCAGTCCAGATGATGTCAGTCCCTTATCAGCAACCTTGGCCAACTGTCAGCCCTGTAAGCTCAGTAGTGTGTGTGTGATAAATCCTTAACATTATAGTACAAATGACTAGTTTGGCAGGGGTTCTACTCTTGTATCTGGCAAATGTGTGTGTGGGTATGTATATTTGTAAGTGGAAGTATTTTGACATGTTTCCCACCCACTGCCCTACTTTATCAGTCCTGCTGATGCCATTCCCCATATCAGCACCTTTGGCCAACTCTCAGCCTAATAAGATCTGTAGTGCATGTGGTAACTACATCACCACTATGGTACAAACCACTAGTTAGGTAGGGGTTCTACTCTCATATCTGGCAAGTGTGTGTGTATGTGTGTCTGTTAGTAGGGCAAAGTATTTTGATAAGTTTAACACCCACTGCACTACTTTATCAGTCCTGCTGATGTCATTCCCTTTATATGTTCACAAGTGTGTAGTAGGTAATGGCCCAGGAGCCTTAACAAGCCTAGCACATAGAAGGGCCTTGTCATTGTGCCACCCAATGTTACGTCCCAGTCCCTGCATCAAGTATAGCCACTGCAGTGATCCTTAGATTGAACTGCTTATTACCCATCCACTCATCAAGATTTCTCTGGAACAGGGACAGCTAGGTCCTCTGCATGACATGTATGAGAAGTGTATTCCAGGGCATGTGTAGTTTCTTGGTGTGGGACCTGTCCCTCCAGCATGTTGTGGTAATTGTGGTACTGGGGCAGAGGTCTCTACAGTGTGTGGTGTGGGTGGATTTATATGTAGCATTTCTAAACCAGCTGGGTCAGACATGGCTTTGTAAGTCAAGCATAGATAGCTGCTAATTAGGTAATATGACACAGAGAATAGCTTGGGTCTTCTAAATCTGTCTGTGTATGATGTGTGTTTAATGCCTAGGAACCCCTTTGTGAGGTGCTTTTGTGGCTTCTTCAGCTGTAGCAGGTGTCTAGTGAGGTACATGGCAAATGGGCCATAATACTTGGGGAGTGGTCTAATGAGGGAATAGTAGACAGAGATCATTACCTCTGTCTTCCTGGATGCAAAACCCTTGGTTATGCAATGTGCCATATAGAAGGACTTCCTGACCACAATGGCAATGTGATGCTTGAAGGAAAAGTAGCTGTCAACCTGTGTCCCAGATCTCTTATAATGAATGCAGTGTTCATTGGGGTCCCATTGATGTAGAACTTACTGGAACTGAGTGTTTTACCAAAGGGGATGATTATGCATTTTGTGGTGTCAAGCTTATGGCCATGGTTTCCACACCACTCATTGGTCTCAGTGAGGCCTTTCTGTAGGATGTTTGCATCACTTGTGGAGTTCATAATAGCTCCCAGCTTGCAGTCCTCTGTGAACGTGGTCAGCCAGAGCTCCTCTGTGTTGGGCTGGACTCCTGAGAAGTAGATGTTAGACAGGACACTATCCAGTACTGATCCCTGTGGGATTCCACTCGTCACTGCAAGTCTGACTTGGAGTTTGCCACTGTCACACTGTGTGTTCTGTGAACCAAATTGCAATACACCCACTGATATAGGGGTTGCTGCCAAATTTGTTGTGTTTATCAATAATATCTGACTGAGGAATGGTATCAGAAGCCTTGGCCAGATTGAGGTAGGTTGTATGCAGTGCCTTACTGCCATACACAGCCGTGGTGACTCACTGAAAGACGTCAACTAGGTTGAGCAGGCATGATCTGCCATTCACAAAGCCAAACTGTGTGGGGTCCAGAGTTAGGAGATCACCCATATCTTGGTCAATTAGGTTCCTGATGATGCACCCATACCCATACATAGTCAACTTCTCAGATTAAGGGCACAATAATCCCCAGGGTCTGTGGATGCTACCCCTTTATGGAGAGGGATGACTGTAGCAGTGTGTCGTTTTGGAAGGACAAAGCCTGAGGTGAGGTTGTGACTGACCAGGGAACACAGATGTGGTGCCAGATCTCTTTGCATGTCATGTAGAACACAGTCATGGATATGTTGAGTTCTCTTGGAAGCTGTATCCTTGCCTGTGGACAATGCAGGTCTAACCTCACCTGCAGTAATGCTGGGTGCCTGGCATTCATCTGCCATTGTGATTGTCCCCTTGGGGGGGGAGGGGTAAAGCTGGCACTGAATGTGTTGGCAAGACTGTGGCCAATATCAGTTGTCAAAGGATAGGAATTAGCATTGTGCAGTAACTCACGTCACTTGTGGTTATTGCTGTGGAGTTTGTTGATATAACTATCAAAGGCTTTGGTGATTGTTGTCAGTGTCTGCTGCAATTCTGCCTTCATAGCTGCCTGTAGGTGAAACCATGAGGGATTCCAAGTTGTGTTTGAGGCTAATAAGGGGTTTCACCCATCTTGGGACAAGACCTTTTTCTGCAACAGTGTCCTCCTTCTGTTGTACACTTTAGTAATGGCAGGAGGCCATCACATTGGCTTCCAGTGTTTGTAGGATAGTGTCTGTGTTCTGTTGGCTATGGCTAGTACCATGCATCCATGCACATGTTTGTGCAGTGCATATGTGTATGATGCAACAGTCATGCAGCTATTTCCCATTGGCATGGGTGCAGTGAAGTCATCCAACCCTGTTTTTATGACTGCAATGTCAGCAATGGAGAGGTTCTGCAAGGTGGTTACCTTTGTGGGGTGTGTGAGTGAGATGAGATGTTGAGCTCCATGTTGATTACATCATATTTGGATCTGACCAGGTAGGGATTGACAACTGTGGTTGAGCAACAGTCCTATATGTAAGTAATCAACACAGATCAAGGTTGTTGCATCCTCTACTGGTGGTCAGTATGAGCCAGTCCAGGGCATTGGAAATGATGAATTCCATGAAGCTTGTTGGGCCAGTGTACTGGTGCTTGACTACTTTCCCCTTGTGATGGAGGGGTAGTTGAAGTCTCCTACTATGTCAGTGTAGGGTTGGACTTTCATAGATGCCAGGGTGTTGAGGAATGTGCATTGATAGTCTATTGACATAGCTGGGGACCGATAGCAGGCTATGGTGTGGATTGTACTATTCCCCAAATTCAGTTTTACCAGAAGTACCTCTGATGCATTATGCTGGGATACTAGTCAGGAGGTGTGCATAGCCATTATGAATATGGAGACAACAATACCTGTGGAGGTGTGGTCCATGTTTTGGCACTGACAGCTGTGGAAAGCATTGTTGCCTGTGAGTCCAGGGCTGCTGTCTGCTGATGAGAACCACCTCTCCGTTACAGCACAAATGTCAGGAGCGCTTTGAGTAACTGCATCTTGACAGTTAGATGTCTACTGTTGAGCAGCATGACCCCCATATTGCATACATGTCTAGCTGTAATGGTGGTAATTTTATTTGGAACACTGCCTAATAAGGCACTATAGGGGTGGCAAGACACTTATCCTGTACCTGGAAAACCAGGGCTGACAGATTTAGGACATCTCTGGCAAGGCATTAAGGTCTGTCAATCATGTTATCCCAAGTAGAGAGATACTGGATCCCCTGAGAATGACACACAGCATGTAAGCCAATGTTGCAGTCAATTATCTGTTGATAGTACTGCAGCATCATTCTTGGTGATGGCAGTATACTACTCAGGGCTACTGTCACACCTGCCTGGACCACATAATCTGAATGTTCAACCATGTCTCTTGTCATGTGGCCCAGGGAGGTGTGTCTCAGGTCATTCAAACCCACATGGATGATGACAGAGTGATACATGTAGCTGTTGTGGAGTGGCCTGACTGGGTGTGTCATGTGTTGGATGCTGGCACGTGATAGATAGCTGGCTGTTACCTCCTCCATAATCAACATAATGAGTGGGACATAATGAGTGGGACATCTGTGTGCCACAGTGCTAAATCACCCTTGATCACTGTATTGCGCAAGGTGGTCAGCCTTAGGAGCTTAAGTTGAGGGACACACTATGTAGGTGACATATGTGTCCTTTAGCATGTGCTATGTCATGGTGTTTGAATGGGTGTCTGTCTTGCTGGTCTGTGCTGTTTGTGTAAATGTCCATTGAATGCCTCTGTGAAGGTGGGTATGTGGCTTTTCAGTGTATGCCAGGGCTGTCATAGTGGGTGTTGTGGCAAGCTATGTGGTCCACATAGTGTGGTGCAGGTGCTGATCTATTCCTCTTGACCAGCTAGTCCAGTCTTTGCTGGAGAGTGCATATTTCCACATTTGGTGATATAGGGATAACTCTCACTGTTCTGAGTGTTTGGAGTTTAGAGGAGAAGGTTATCTGTGTACATGAGGCAGCTGCAACAGTGACTCAGAATGGACAAGTGCACCAGGTTAATGGGTGAAAGCACAGAAAACCACTCTTCTATCATGCCAGTAGGGGTGGTCATAAGTAATAAGTAGTGGTGCTAATTCTGTGATGAACAAGTACTGCTGATGGCTCCCAGGTGTGATACACATATTGATACAATAACCTGTTGAAGTGCAAAGCTATAATGCTATTTGAAGTGCAAGACAGAAAGAACTAGCGAGATGTATGGGAGAAACTGAAGGCAGACTTCCTGCCACCTGTAATACTTTACCTCAGCTGTGCAGTTATCAGCACCTTTGGCCAGTTGTAAGTCCAGTAAGCTCTGTAGGGCATGCAGAAACTGTGTAACACTATAGTACAAATTACTGGATAGGCAGGAGTTCTAATCTCAATATTGGCAAGTGTGTGTGTGTGTGTGTGTGTGTGTGTGTGTGTGTGTGTGTGTGTGTGTGTGTGTGTGTGATGTACTGTATGGGTTATACCGTTTTGACTTGTGTACTACCCTTTACACTTCCCCCTCACTCCAATTTAGTAGTCCTGTTGATGTCATTCACCTTAGAAGTACCTATGGACTAGGTGATATTGTATAAGCTCAGTGGCACATCTGATAGCTGTGTAACACTATAGTAAACATAACTAGATAGGCAGGAGTTCTAATCCCAGTACTGGAAAGTGTGTGTGTGTGTGTGTGTGTGTGTGTGTGTGTGTGTGTGTGTGTGTGTGTGTGTGTGTGTGTGTGTGTGTGTGTATATGATGTACTGTGTGGATTTATACCATTTTGACTTGTGTACCACCCTTTACACTTCCTCTCACTCCAATTTAGTAGTTCTGTTGATGTAATTCACCTTAGAAGTATTTTGAACTAGGGGAAATTTTATAAGCTATGTGGAACGTCTGATAACTGCATAACACTATAATAGACATAACTAGGTAGGCAGGAGTTCTAATCCCAATACTGGTAACTGGTGTGTGTGTGTGTGTGTGTGTGTGTGTGTGTGTGTGTGTGTGTGTGTGTGTCTTATACCATTTTGATTTGTGTACCACCCATTACACTTCCCCCACCCTACTTTACTAGTGCTGTTGTTGTCATTCACCTTAGAAGTACCTTTGGTGAAATTGTATAAGCTGCATGGTGTCTGCTAACTGTGTAATACCATAATACAAATAACTAGATAGGGAGGAGTTCTAATCTCAGTACTGGCAACTGTTTGTGTGTTTGTGTGAGAATCATGTACTGTGAAGGTTATACCATTTTGAGTTGTGTACCACCATACTCATCCTAATTTAGTAGTCCTGTTGATGTCATTCACCTTGCAAGTACCTTTGGACGAGGTGAAATTGTGTAAGCTCTGTGGCACATCTGATAACTGTATAACACTATAGTAAACATAAATATAAAGATAGGATTTCTAATCTCAATACTGGTGTGTGTGTGTGTGTGTGTGTGTGTGTGTGTGTGTGTGTGTGTGTGTCATATCTTGTGTGGCTGATACCATTTTGATGTATGTACCATACATGGCAGGTGACCACCTCCTGATGCCATTACTTTATATAGTGTGGTAATGGCATCTGCCTCATATGCAGCATGTGAAGCCATTGTACAGGCCATACAAGTCCTCTTTACAGATGTGTCTGGAACATTCAGATGTTTAGAACCTATTAGTGCTCTGTCTGCCTTAACAATGCCCATGTATGTGATATAGTTGCCAAATAGGCCACAGTGAGTATACTGACACATATGGCAGCATCAGGTATCGTACCTGACTGAAACAGCATACTGATACAATGTCTGCTACCCTCACACTTGTCCAGGCTTGTAGGTGCAATACATGAGTCCAGATGCTTGGTTTTACAAGTGAATTGTTCATGTCATGGCTCACATTAAAGGTTGGGAAAGGCGTAGACTGACATATTGTGGTCTCAATCAGTATACATCAAAAACAAATGGCATCTTAACAGGTGTGTGTATACATTTTATATCCACTGTATAGCAGTAATGTTTCACACATGTCCCTACCTTAGTCAGTTTTTCCAATACATTTTGCTGGTGTCTGTCCAGACGTCTTGCACTGACAGATTGTGAGGTATGCTACAGGAATGTTACATTCTCTTCAGATAG
Organism: Protopterus annectens; assembly: GCF_019279795.1. Taxonomy (NCBI): domain Eukaryota; kingdom Metazoa; phylum Chordata; order Ceratodontiformes; family Protopteridae; genus Protopterus; species Protopterus annectens. The sequence continues at coordinate 1,624,300,017 of NC_056725.1, forward strand.
GCCCCTGTGGTGACCACTGTGATGCAATACAATTAACCCCACCACAAGTGAACATGCACATAAAGCAATATAGCTATTAGTCACAGTTGTGTGCATGGTAACTTGCATGCCCTCCACATGCCTGGGGTATTGCCAAAGCACAAATGAACAATTCCATACTCACCAGCTTCAGGCTGCTGTCCCATATGCAGACGAGAGTGTCCTATGTAGTTGTGGGAGAGAAGTGTTGTCAGCAGACTCACATGTACCTTTGGTAAAGGATGGATGCAGCATATCTGCACATTTACACTACAAGACCCAATACTACACAATTTGCTGTCCTTCACCATAGATTTGCATTTCTGTGCATTAGAAATCCCCATCCATAACTGCAATCTGACCTGGCACATGTATGTAGATACTGTACAGATGCAAGTATGTCTCATACAGAAGCCTACTAATCCCCACTGGGACCTTACCTGCATGCCCCTTGTCCATTGTGTGGGTGCCACCCACCTTCAGCAAGTGGTGCTTTGTACCCTAGTGTTGTGCTGTGATGGGTGGCCCAAGCTTGGCAAAGAGCTCCTCATTTGGTGTCAGTGGGGGCTGCATGGCTGGCTCCCACCTGTGGTTGTGGGGTCCCTGGCCATGGCAGCAGCCCTTTGCCAGGCATGGCGTATGAGATTGGTGGCATGCTGCTGCACATGGTCATATGTACATGCATGCAGGCCCACCTAATTTACCCTGTGGACCTCTCCCGCAGATGTTGCTTGCCTCGGCCTAACAGTACTTTGTGGTTCTGTATTATGGCTTCCAATATCAGGTTGCATTCTGCTGGTGAAAAGGTCTCCCACCGGTGATGTGACATTGGACCTGATAAACACTAACAGGGAAACACATCACAGGACCCCATACATATGGCAACAGTATGTCCAGTACCTGCACATGTACCTTGAATACCAGTAGCCAACACTCACAACCACACCATACTCTTGTAATCTATCAGCACAGTATCAGCTTGTATTGCACTGCTGATCCTGATGAGTCATATTGCCTGCAGTTTGCATAATCCGTTATTCCTCATTCAGGTCTGTGTAAATGGATGACATTAGCCATCTTCCATGCAGATGGCATGTGGATGGTGCTATGGCTTGGTGTGACTACAGTGTGTAATGCAGCTGGGAGCACATGCTTGAGTTCATGTAGGATGCAGACAGGGATGATATGATGTCCCATGGATACTTACATTTGTTGCCTTTCAGTAGGCAATATGTATCTGCTCCCTGGTGATGAGAGGAGTGGTGTGGAAGCAGTAAATATCCACCTATAGTGATGCTGAGCCAGGCAGGGATGTTTGCCCTAACCCTATCTGCATCAGGTTGCCTGTAGCTATGTTGTGTGTGTATGTGATCTGATTGGCCACCATTACAGGTTGGGTTGGTATGTTGCCTCTGAGATTGCAGACATATGGGAAGATGGCCTTGTGATTGTCCCTGGTGGATGTCTCTATATTGTACTCATAGTTGGCCTTACAGTAATCCACCTGTGACCTTATATGCTTGTTCAGACAATGGCTGACTTGATGCCATGCTGGTTCCTGCCTCTACTTTGCCCTGTACAGCCACTATAGGGACCAAGTCTGTGGTTTGTATAATGCTGCTGTAGGGCAAAGGGGATTACTCTATATTGGTGGAGCCAGGTATGACAAGTAAGGTATTGCTGAGTCTATACAGCAATGTATGTGTTCAATCAGTTGTTTGTAGTGGGCGTGGCCACAAATTCATAACACAGTTGGACAACTTTCCAGTTTAGTAATGATAATCATGCTTATTGTACTAACCATGGCTGTGTCAGGGCAATGCAACAACCAGTAGCTGTAGAAATGTCACTCTTTTGGGTGCACAGTAACTACTATTGCACACGTGTACAACATGTACAGCTGTTTTAACTGACATTTTGCATCCCATGTCTGTTTTCATGAGGTGGACACAAACACCTACTCATACTGATGTGCATAGCTAATACCTCACATTCATGTCTGTTCTATGTCAGTATGGTACACAAAATTCACACTCTTGCTGTACGGTCATCCCTCTCAACCTGTTACAGCAGGACATCTGTAGGATGCCATGCATACATGGGTGCAATGGGACAAAATCAGTGACAGTGTCTCAATATTGCTGTAACATACTTGAGTCATTCAATAACACAGTAGCCTTTGCACTGACAGGCATCCCCTGGAGGATGTCCAACAGTCATATGGCAGGAAGAGAGGGGAAAGACTAGGAGGGTTGGTATTGAGGGTAAGAATTTTTAATGTTGGCAGTATGAGTGGTATAGGGAGCTAGCTGATATGATGGCCAGGGGATGGTTGATATATTGTGTGTGTGCAAGAGACCACATGGAAGGGGATTATGGCTGGGTGCATGGTAGGCAGGTCACAATTGTGCTATCAAGGTGTGGACTGGAGGTGAAAGGGGGTAGGGCTTCTGCTAAAGGAACTGTATGCCAAGAGTGTTTTTGGAAGATGACATAAGTGTCTGATAGAATGATGTTTCTGAAGTTGGAAGCTGATGGTATAATGATGACTGTTGTTAGTGCATATGCTATGCAAGCTGGTTGTGCGATGGATGAGAAAGAGAAATGTGACGTCAATTGGATGACGTGGTGATAACTGTACCCAAGGGTGACAGACTGGTCATTGCAGTAGATGTCAATGGGCATGCTGGTGAAGGGAACAGAGGGGATGGGGAATTGATGGGTATGTATGGTGTTAAAAGGAGTGGAGACAGTGAGATGGTAGTGGAGTTTTGCAAAAAGGATGGCCATGGCTGTGGTGAATATGCACTATAACATGAGGGAGGAGCATAGAATGACATACAAGAGTGGAGTAAGATGCACACAGGTTGAATATATCCAATGTAGGAGGGCCAGTTTGAAGGAGATTAGAGACTGAAAAGTGGTGAGGGGGAAAGTGTATTTAGGCAGGTGAGAATGTTGGTATGTGAGATGTTGTTGGTGATCGAGATGAGGAGGAGTGTGAAGGCAGCACCAAGGATCAAATGGTGTGAATTGGAAAAGTGTGCTTGTGAGGTGGAGTTCAGGGAAGAGTTGAGACAGGTGCTGGGTGGCAGTGACAATCTAACAAATATCTGGTTAAGTACAGCAAAGCTTATAAGGGAGACAGCTAGATGGGTGTCTGGGATGACGTGGATGGAGGAAGCAGTACAAGGACATCTGCTGGTGGACTGAGGAAGTACTAGACAGTATAGAGAGACAGAGGTTGGGGAAGAAGGAGTGGGATTATCAGGGAGATGAGGAAAGTAGGCAGGAGTATGAGGAGATGATGTGCATGGCAAAGAGAGAGGTGGCAAAGGCAGAGGATGGGCATATGAAGAGTTCAATGACAGGTTGGACACTAAGGAGGGATGACAGGAATTGTACCGATTGGCTGGACAGATACACTGAGCTAGGAAAGATGTGCAGCAGATAAGGGTGACAAAGAATGATGAGGTATATGTATGCACAAGCGAGGAGAGTGTGTTGAGCACATGGACAGTATACTTTGAGAGGATGATGAATGAAGAGAATGAGACAGAGAAGGTTGGATGATGTCTGTAAGGTGAATCAGGAAGTGCAATGGCTTAACAAGGAGGATGTAAGGATAGCTATGAAGAGGATGAATACTGGCAAGCCTGTTGATCACATTACATACCTGTGGAAGCATGGGGTTGTTTAGTGGAAAGGTCAGTGGTGTGTTAGCCAGACCGTTTACTGATATCTTGGAAAGTGTGAGCAAAATTTCACAGTAATGTTGGAAGGGGTAGCTTAGAGCTAGGGAGGGTGAGAGGACATATGGCTTTGATGGAGATGGGGCTGAATGGGTGTCTGTCTTGCTGGTCTGTGCTGTTTGTGTAAATGTCCATTGAATGCCTCTGTGAAGGTGGGTATGTGGCTTTTCAGTGTATGCCAGGGCTGTCATAGTGGGTGTTGTGGCAAGCTATGTGATCCACATAGTGTGGTGCAGGTGTTTATCTATTCTTCTTGACCAGCTAGTCCAGTCTTTGCTGGAGAGTGCATATTTCCACATTTGGTGATATAGGGATAACTCTCACTGTTCTGAGTGTTTGGAGTTCAGAGGAGAAGGTTATCTGTGCACATGAGGCAGTTGCAATAGTGCCTCAGAATGGACAAGTGCACCAGGTTAATGGGTGAAAGCACAGAAAACCACACTTCTATCATGCCAGTAGGGGTGGTCATAAGTAATAAGTAGTGGTGCTAATTCTGTGATGAACAATTACTGCTGATGGCTCCCAGGTGTGATGCACATATTGATACAATAACCTGTTGAAGTGCAAAGCTATAATGCTATTTGAAGTGCAAGACAGAAAGAACTAGCAAGATGTATGGGAGAAACTGAAGGCAAACTTCCTGCCACCTGTAATACTTTACCTCAGCTGTGCAGTTATCAGCACCTTTGGCCAGTTGTAAGTCCAGTAAGCTCTGTAGGGCATGCAGAAACTGTGTAACACTATAGTACAAATTACTGGATAGTCAGGGGTTCTAATCTCAATATTGGCAAGTGTGTGTGTGTGTGATGTACTGTGTGGGTTATACCGTTTTGACTTGTGTACCACCCTTTACACTTCCCCCTCACTCCAATTTAGTACTCCTGTTGATGTCATTCACCTTAGAAGTACCTATGGACTAGATGATATTGTATAAGCTCAGTGGCACATCTGATAGCTGTGTAACACTATAGTAAACATAACTAGATAGGCAGGAGTTCTAATCCCAGTACTGGCAAGTGTGTGTGTGTGTGTGTGTGTGTGTGCATGTGTGTGTGTGTGTGTGTGTGTGTGTGTGTGTGTGTGTGTGTGTGTGTGTGTGTGTGTGAATGATGTACTGTGTGGGTTTATACCATTTTGACTTGTGTACCACCCTTTACACTTCCTCTCACTCCAATTTAGTAGTTCTGATGATGTCATTCACCTTAGAAGTACTTTGAACTAGGGGAAATTTTATAAGCTATGTGGAACGTCTGATAACTGCATAACACTATAATAGACATAACTAGGTAGGCAGGAGCTCTAATCCCAATACTGGTAACTGGTGTGTGTGTGTGTGTGTGTGTGTGTGTGTGTGTGTGTGTGTCTTATACCATTTTGATTTGTGTACCACCCATTACACTTCCCCCACCCTACTTTATTAGTGCAGTTGTTGTCATTCACCTTAGAAGTACCTTTGGTGAAATTGTATAAGCTGCATGGTGTCTGCTAACTGCGTAATACCATAATACAAATAACTAGATAGGGAGGAGTTCTAATCTCAGTACTGGCAACTGTTTGTGTGCTTGTGTGAGAATCATGTACTGTGAAGGTTATACCATTTTGAGTTGTGTACCACCATACTCATCCTAATTTAGTAGTCCTGTTGATGTCATTCACCTTGCAAGTACATTTGGATGAGGTGAAGTTGTGTAAGCTCTGTGGTGCATCTGATAACTGTGTAACACTATAGTAAACATAAATATATAGATAGGATTTCTAATCTCAGTACTGGTGTGTGTGTGTGTGTGTGTGTGTGTGTGTGTGTCATATCTTGTGTGGCTGATACCATTTTGATGTATGTACCATACATGGCAGGTGACCACCTCCTGATGCCATTACTTTATATAGTGTGGTAATGGCATCTGCCTCATATGCAGCATGTGAAGCCATTGTACAGACCATACAAGTCCTCTTTACAGATGTGTCTGGAACATTCAGATGTTTTGAACCTATTAGTGCTCTGTCTGCCTTAACAATGCCCATGTATGTGATATAGTTGCCAAATAGGCCACAGTGAGTATACTGACACATATGGCAGCATAAGGTATCATGCCTGACTGAAACAACATACTGATACAACGTCTGCTACCCTCACACTTGTCCAGGCTTGTAGGTGCAATACATGAGTCCAGATGCTTGGTTTTACAAGTGACTTGTTCATGTCATGGCTCACATTAAAGGTTGGGAAAGGCGTAGACTGACATATTGTGGTCTCAATCAGTATACATCAGAAACAAATGGCATCTTAACAGGTGTGTGTATACATTTTATATCCACTGTATAGCAGTAATGTTTCACACATGTCCCTACCTTAGTCAGTTTTTCCAATACATTTTGCTGGTGTCTGTCCAGACGTCTTGCACTGACAGGTTGTGAGGTATGCTACAGGAATGTTATATTCTCTTCAGATAGGCCCCTGTGGTGATGCAATACAATTAACCCCACCACAAGTGAACATGCACATAAAGCAATATAGCTATTAGTCATAGTTGTGTGTATGGTAACTTGCATGCCCTCCACATGCCTGGGGTATTGCCAAAGCATAAATGAACAATTCCATACTCACCAGCTTCAGGCTGCTGTCCCATATGCAGACGAGAGTGACCTATGTAGTTGTGGGAGAGAAGTTTTGTCAGCAGACTCACATGTGCCTTTGGTAAAGGATGGATGCAGCATGTCTGCACATTTACACTACAAGACCCAATACTACACAATTTGCTGTCCTTCACCATAGATTTGCATTTCTGTGCATTAGAAATCCCCATCCATAACTGCAATCTGACCTGGCACATGTATGTAGATACTGTACAGATGCAAGTATGTCTCATACAGAAGCCTACTAATCCCCACTGGGACCTTACCTGCATGCCCCTTGTCCATTGTGTGGGTGCCACCCACCTTCAGCAAGTGGGGCTTTGTACCCTAGTATTGTGCTGTAATGGGTGGCCCAAGCTTGGCAAAGAGCTCCTCATTTGGTGTCAGTGGGGGCTGCATGGCTGGCTCCCACTTGTGGTTGTGGGGTCCCTGGCCATGGCAGCAGCCCTTTGCCAGGCATGGCGTATGAGATTGGTGGCATGATGCTGCACCTTGTCATATGTACATGCATGCAGGCCCACCTAATTTACCCTGTGGACCTCTCCCGCAGATGTTGCTTGCCTCGGCCTAACAGTACTTTGTGGTTCTGTATTATGGCTTCCAATATCAGGTTGCATTCCGCTGGTGAAAAGGTCTCCCACCGGTGATGTGACATTGCACCTGATAAACACTAACAGGGAAACACATCGCAGGACCCCATACATATGGCAACAGTATGTCCAGTACCTGCACATGTACCTTGAATACCAGTAGCCAACACTCACAACCATACCAGTAGCCACCACTCACAACCACACCATACCCTTGTAATCTATCAGCACAGTATCAGCTTGTATTGCACTCCTGATCCAGATGAGTCATATTGCCCGCAGTTTGCATAATCCGTTATTCCTCATTCAGGTCTGTGTAAATGGATGACATTAGCCATCTTCCATGCAGATGGCATGTGGATGGTGCTATGGCTTGGTGTGACTACAGTGTGTAATGCAGCTGGGAGCACATGCTTGAGTTCATGTAGGATGCAGACAGGGATGATATGATGTCCCATGAATACTTACATTTGTTGCCTTTCAGTAGGCAATATGTACCTGCTCACTGGTGATGAGAGGAGTGGTGTGGATGCAGTAAATATCCACCTATAGTGATGCTGAGCCAGGCTGGGATGTTTGCCCTAACCCTATCTGCATCAGGTTGCCTGTAGCTATGTTGTGTGTGTATGTGTTCTGATTGGCCACCATTACAGGTTGGGTTGGTATGTTGCCTCTGAGATTGCAGACATATGGGAAGATGGCCTTGTGATTGTCCCTGGTGGATGTCTCTAAATTGTACTCATAGCTGGCCTTACAGTAATCTACCTGTGACCTTATATGCTTGTTCAGACAATGGCTGACTTGATGCCATGTTGGTTCCTGCCTCTACTTTGCCCTGTACAGCCACTATAGGGACCAAGTCTGTGGTTTGTGTAATGCTGCTGTAGAGCAAAGGGGATTACTCTACATTGGTGGAGGCAGGTATGACAAGTAAGGTATTGCTGAGTCTATACAGCAATGTATGTGTTCAATCAGTTGTTTGTAGTGGGTGTGGCCACAAATTCATAACACAGTTGGACACCTTTCCAGTTTAGTAATGATAATCATGCTTATTGTACTAACCATGGCTGTGTCAGGGCAATGCAACAACCAGTAGCTGTAGAAATGTCACTATTTTGGGTGCATAGTAACTACTATTACACACGTGTACAACATGTACAGCTGTTTTAACTGGCATTTTGCATCCCATGTCTGTTTTCATGAGGTGGACACATACACCTACTCATACTGATGTGCATAGCTAATACCTCACATTCATGTCTGTTCTATGTCAGTATGGTACACAAAATTCACACTCTTGCTGTACGGTCATCCCTCTCAACCTGTTACAGCAGGACATCTGTAGGATGCCATGCATACATGGGTGCAATGGGACAAAATCAGTGACAGTGTCTCAATATTGCTGTAACATACTTGAGTCATTCAATAACATAGTAGCCTTTGCACTGACAGGCATCCCCTGGAGAATGTCCAACAGTCATATGGCAGGAAGAGAGGGGAAAGACTAGGAGGGTTGGTACTGAGGGTAAGAATTTTTAATGTTGGCAGTATGAGTGGTATAGGGACCAGGCTAGCTGATATGATGGCCAGGGGATGGTTGATATATTGTGTGTGTGCAAGAGACCACATGGAAGGGGATTATGGCTGGGTGCATGGTAGGCATGTCACAATTGTGCTATCAAGGTGTGGACTGGAGGTGGAAGGGGGTAGGCCTTCTGCTAAAGGAACTGTATGCCAAGAGTGTTTTTGGAAGATGACATAAGTGTCTGATAGAATGATGTTTCTGAAGTTGTAAGCTGATGGTATAATGATGACTGTTGTTAGTGCATATGCTATGCAAGCTGGTTGTGCGATGGATGAGAAAGAGAAATGTGACGGCAATTGGATGACGTGGTGATAACTGTACCCAAGGGTGACAGACTGGTCATTGCAGCAGATGTCAATGGGCATGCTGGTGAAGGGAACAGAGGGGTTGGGGAATTGATGGGTATGTATGGTGTTAAAAGGAGTGGAGACAGTGAGATGGTAGTGGAGTTTTGCAAAAAGGATGGCCATGGCCGTGGTGAATATGCACTATAATATGAGGGAGGAGCATAGAATGACGTACAAGAGTGGAGTAAGATGCACACAGGTGGAATAGATCCAATATAGGAGGGCCAGTTTGAAGGAGATTAGAGACTGAAAAGTGGTGAGGGGGAAAGTGTATTTAGGCAGGTGAGAATGTTGGTATGTGAGATGTTGTTGGTGATCGAGATGAGGAGGAGTGTGAAGGCAGCACCAAGGATCAAATGGTGTGAATTGGAAAAGTGTGCTTGTGAGGTGGAGTTCAGGGAAGAGTTGAGACAGGTGCTGGGTGGCAGTGACAATCTAACAAATATCTGGTTAAGTACAGCAAAGCTGATAAGGGAGACAGCTAGATGGGTGCCTGGGGTGACACGTGGATGGAGGAAGCAGTACAAGGACATCTGCTGGTGGACTGAGGAAGTACTAGACAGTATAGAGAGACAGAGGTTGGGGAAGAAGGAGTGGGATTGTCAGGGAGATGAGGAAAGTAGGAAGGAGTATGAGGAGATGATGTGCATGGCAAAGAGAGAGGTGGCAAAGGCAGAGGACGGGCATATGAAGAGTTCAATGACAGGTTGGACACTAAGGAGGGATGACAGGAATTGTACCGATTGGCTGGACAGATACACTGAGCTAGGAAAGATGTGCAGCAGATAAGGGTGACAAAGGATGATGAGGTATATGTACACACAAGCGAGGAGAGTGTGTTGAGCACATGGACAGTATACTTTGAGAGGCTGATGAATGAAGAGAATGAGACAGAGAAGGTTGGATGATGTCTGTAAGGTGAATCAGGAAGTGCAATGGCTTAACAAGGAGAATGTAAGGATAGCTATGAAGAGGATGAATACTGGCAAGCCTGTTGATCACATTACATACCTGTGGAAGCATGGGGTTGTTCAGGGGAAATGGCAGTGGTGTGTTAGCCAGACTGTTTTCTGATATCTTGGGAAGTGTAAGGTTTCATGAGGAGTGAAGAGAAAGTGCTTGGGTACGGTGCTAAGAATGAGGTTGATGTGCAGAGCTGTGATAACTACAGAGGGATAACACTGACCAGTCACAGCATGAAGTTATGGGTAAGAGTAGTGGAAGCTAGGTTACGCAGGGAGATGAGGAATACTGGTCAGCAGTATGGTGTCATGCGTGGAAAGGGCACTACTGATGTGTTGTTTGCTCTGAGAGTGTTACTGGTGGAATACAGGGAAGGTCAGCAGTTGCTCTGTATCTCTCTGGACTTACAGAAAGCATGTGTCAGGGCACCTAGACAGGAGTTGTGGTATTGTATGATGAAGTCATGAGTGGAAGAGATATATCTAAGAGTGGTACAGGATATGTACAAGGGTGTTGTGACAGCATTGAGGTCTGCATTGAGATTGATGGATGTGTTTAAGGTGGAGGTGGGATGACATCAGGGATCAGTTGTGAGCCCTTTCTGATTTGCAAGGTGATGGACAGGTTGACAGACAAGATCATACGGGAGCCCCCATTGACTATGTTGTTTGCAGATGACATTGTGATCTGTATTGACAGCTTTTGGAGACCCTGGAGAGGTGGACATATGCTCTAGAGAGGAGAAGAATGAAGGTCAGCAGCACTAGGACAGAATATCTGTGTGTGAATGAGAGGGAGGAGAGTGGAATGGTGAGGATGCAGGGAGTACAGTTGGCAAAGGTGGATGTGTCCAAATGATTGGGATCAACATTTCAGAGTAATGAGAACTATGGAGGATAGATGTAGAAGAGAGTACAGGCAGGATGGAGAGGGTGGAGAAGAGTGTCAGGAGTGATATGTGACAGACAAGTACCAGTAAATGTGATATGTAAGGTCTACAAGAGGGTAGTGAGACCAACTATGTTATATGGGTTGGAGACAGTGGCATTGACAAAAAGGCAGCTCAGAGCTGCACATGGCAGAGTTACAGATGTTATGATTTGCAATGAGTGTGACACGGGTGCACAGGTTTAGCAGTATGTATATGACACGCTCAGGCCATGTTGGACGGATATGAGACAGTGTTGGAGAGGCAGTATTACATCAGTTTGGACATGTGCTGAGGAGGGGTGCTGAGTATATTGTGAAAAGGATGGTAAGAATGTAGCTGCCAGGTAACAGGAAGAGAGGAAGGCCTCAGATAAGGTTTCTGGATGTGGTGAGAGAGGACATGCAGGTGGTTGGTGTGAGAGAGCAAGATTCATAGGACAGGCAGAAATGGGAACAGATGATCAGCTGTGGCAATCCTGAATGGTAAAAGCCAGTAGACAATGAAGTTGGGATCTTGTAATGTCAGTCTTCACAGATTTGGCAAGAATTTGAGTGACATAACACAACTCTATGGGTAAATAACTACAAATATGAGGCACACATATGGTCAGTGTGCAGAACACTGGACAGTTGAGTGGTATGAGCTCAGTATATAACATGCAGCTCAACACATACATCTGCAGCAGTACTTTAGTCTGCACATGCTCTGTATAGTTGTCTTATATTTACAAGACAAAATGTGTATCATAGTTATATGCACAGGTAACATATGGATATGTACAACATCCCAGTAGCTGGCCTAGTCACTACAGACAGAGCCACATGCTATGGCCATCAGTGCTGTTCAGCAGTACATAAGTACAGCAAGTCCTGTTAAGACATATGCTTTCAAACCCCTATTTTCCATTATTCCAGACCACCTACTACATTCAATTACATGTCTCACATACCTTTTTTTCTGGATATTTCACAGCTATATCTTTTATTTTTTTTCTCACACTACATAAGCTTTGCACTGATGGACTGTCTATGACAAAGATGGTTTGAATAGATGGCAGCTTGTCTTTTGTAGGTAATGCTCATGACCATGTGATGGCCTGGGCACCAAATGGTGTTCCCCAGTTTTTGACTGCATGCAGAGCAGCTGTGTAGTTATTCCAATAGCCAATGTCATGGCAACACACTCCTATAATTGAGTACTCCATGTGGACATTGGCCCTTTCCCTTACCTGTGAGGAAGAGATCCTGGAGGTGTGTGAGCTAATACCTCTTAGAACAAGACCTGTGGAGACAAGCCAACTAAATGGTGGAGAAGATTCAAAACTTAGGGGCAGAATGTGAGTATTGCTGTTATATGTTTTGAATACTGCTTGTTTAACAGGGTTTGTCTGAACATGCTGCTTCTGCATGGGTTTCAGTCTGACAAAGTTCTGTGTCTGCATATGTCTCAACTGTAGGGCTATCCACATAATGGCCAGAGGTTTGCCTGTTATGTCTGGTATGTTCCCCAGACAGGTGTTGTCCTTGGCAAATCAGTAGCATACTTTGGTGATTGCAATCAGTACATGCCAGCATCCAGCTGTGTTTCAGACTTTATATCCCTCAGAAAATATATTTTACAACAAACCCTGTAACATCAGCAATTTTCTCAGTGTATAACAGCAATATTTCAAGTATGGCCATGTTTTTGGGCCTCAGTCCCAAATTATGCGAGGCTTGGTACAGATGCCATACAGTAGGAGGTTGATAGGTAGGATCTACCATTATTTTGTTCTGTTACTCCTGCTGAGGGGAAAGGGTAGACAACATGTAGGACTCTGTACATTCAAGGGGTTGGTGTATGGAGAATGCTCTTAGATGCCCTTGTAACATATTTTATGTGGGGAAGAGTAACAAGTGTTTTAAAACAAGGCTGTTAGAACATGTAAGACATATTACTGATGAGGAAGAAGACAGTTCTATAGCTGTACATTTCAATAATTCTCACCATGGGAGTAGTAGTCATGAAAGAAGATTTGATATGTACAGAATCAGTTTAAATTCTTAAATATGATACTTTATCCCCTAGGGGTTGAATGTGTAGTGTAATGGGAGGCTGTGTATATACATGTAATTAAGTGTAGTAGGTTACAAGGTACTGCTTTGGAAAAAGTCTGTTTCTCAGTTTGGTCAAACAGTCATAAAATAATGATTGTTATGTACAGAATCAATGTATGTTTTTAAATGTGATACTTTATCCCCTAGGGGGTTGACTGAGGAGTGTAATTGGAGTCTGTGTATTTAAATGTATGTAAGGGTTAATTGCTTCTTCTAATTAAGGCAAGTATTTCTTGCAATGTGTTACTCCTTGAAGGCTTTGGTAAAGATAGAGTAAAATGAACTTGTGTGAATTACTGGCTGTTTGAATTTTTGTTTACTATCTTCACTCATTGTAGTTGTGTTGCTAAGAGGTCATTCTATATGTCTGGCCATTGTGTATAGCCTATCATGGTTTTGTAGCAGTGTACTGTTAATTTATTATTTGGACTTGGGACAGATGTGAGTGTCATGGGTCCTTTCGTATCCAACTGTGCATGCTGCCCCAGTTATGGGTGGTTTATTAGCAGTGTATGTTTGTATGGGCATTTAGAGACGTGTATATATATATATATATATATATATATATATATATATATATATATATCTGGTAGAAAAACGCATTAAAAACGAACATAACTTTCACTAAGAATGAACTTCGTGACACAAAAGCTTTCAAAAAGAATTAAAAGGAAAACACCAGCAACTCTTGTATTATTTAGCACTTTCGTCTTCTTTAATATCAAGACTTCTTCAGAATGACGTGTTTCACAATGAAACATGTCATTTTGAAGAAGTCTTGATAGTAAAAAAGACAAAAGCGCTAAATAATACAAGAGTTGCTGGTGTTTTCCTTTAATTTTTTGAATTCTTTGTGTCACAAAGTTCGTTTTAGTTTTTATATATATATATATATATATATATTGTTTTATATATATATATATATATATATATATATATTGTTATGCATATATATATATATATATATATATATATATATATATATATATATACACATCAGTATTTCTAATATATCTCTATTGTTATACATATATATATATATGTATCTCCATACATATCTATCTCTCTATATGTGTAAATATTTTTTTCCATGTATATATTTGTAGATAATTATTCCTGATTGCACAGTGTGTCTTTCCAATTGTAAACTGCCTGCACTGCATGATATGTTGCAAAAAACATCCTAATATCTCACAGCTAAGATAGCCTAGTGGTAAATTGCTGTGAGTATGGTGTATAACATCCTGGGCTCAAGACTCAGTATAGCTGATTATTTTGTTGCTGGCCAGAAGAAGGGTTGCTGGATACAGAGTGACTGAGGCACTTTTAAGCAGTTGTAAGCAGTTGGGGTGTGGGCGACATACAATAAATAGAAGTTATGTCCTTACCATAACGTTCCATGTGGAGTGTTCATCTCGCCTTTGTTCTTACACATGGGTTCGGAGCCGATCCTCGGCTCCGTGCCGGCCTCTTGCAAGCTCTGCATCGAGAAGAAGCTCGAGACAATCTAATACCCACAATCCCCCTCTGCCTTTACCTCAGATCTAGTTTGCAAGCAAACCAATCTACATAATAGCACATTCATGCCATACACCTATACATATATAAACAGACACATATAAAGTATATGTGTATACCAACTATGTACACAGAATAATGACAGTAGCAAAAATGCTTCTGGCCAGACATCAAAGAACGTTCTTCCTAAGGGTGGGAGGGCGGACTGTAAGAACAAAAGCAGATGAACACTCCACATGGAGCTATGGTAAGGACATAACTTCTAAATGTGAGAGTGTTCAATCTCACCGTTGTTCTACATGGGTGGTACGCCCCCCCCTAGCTCCTTTGAGGAACTCACGGAGGACGCTCTTGAGCACAAGTGGAACCAAAGGTTGCCCTGTCCCTAGAAACCTTGTCTACTTTATAATGAGAAATAAATGTATGTGGCTTAGACCAGGTAGCAGCCGCACAAATAGCATCCAGAGGTGTAGGCTGCATGAGCCAAAGACGTAGATATTGATCTTGTGGAATGTCCTTTGGGTTTGTGTAAAGGGTTGATTTGCAGAATCGTAGACATAGATTATACAATCCGTTAACCACTTAGAAAGAGTTCTTTGGTAACTGCAAGTCCTTTCCTGCTATCAGCAAAAGCCACAAAGAGTTGATCTGTTTTCCTGTGATCTTTTGTTCTATCCAAATAAAACCTTAGCTGTCTGTGAACATCCAATTTGTGTAACATATACTCCATTTTGTTGGAGTGGTTTTTTGAAGAAAGTGGGTAATTCAATGGACTGATTAATATTGTTAATAGAACACACTTTAGGGAGGAAGGATGAATTGGTTCGAAGAGAAACTCTGTCAGAGTGAAAGATCAAATAAGGGTGCTTGATGGAGAGAGCCTGAAGTTCAGACACTCGTCTAGCAGAAGTAATGGCTACCAGAAAGAGAGTTTTCCAGGACAAAAATTTTACTGGGCAAGAAGAGGCAGGTTCAAAAGGGGGCAACATTAATTTAGATAGCAACAAGTTTAGACTCCAAGGTGACGAGAGATCTGACCGTGGTCTAATATGAAAAACCTTTTAAAAAGGCTTTACAAAGTCTGTGAGCCATGATAGGACCACATTCTTCCACATGGAAATTCGATGGCAGCCAATTGCACTCTTAGAGTAGCCCGAGAAGCACCCTGATGAAGTAAGTCTGTTAAGACCTCTAATATCTTATTCAAAGGAGCTATAAAGGCATCAACGTGGTGTGTATTCAGAATACAAACCGTTTCCATTTGCTAGTATATGTTTTAGTAGTGGAAGCTTTATGCGAAGCCACTAATATATCCTGGACTGCTGGTGACAAGAGATCAGACCTGGCTAAGTTGGGGTAAGAATTGAGCAGCCAAGCTGCTAGATGGAGTGATAGGAGCGCGGGATGGGGAACCCTGACGAGTGAGTCAATAGATCTGGCTCTGGGTCCAGAATCCAGGGTCCCCGAATGCAGTGAATTTTCAGGAAGGGAAACCAAATTTGACGAGGCCAGAGTGGAGCAATGAGGATTATCGTCCTGTGAAGGTTCCTGGCTTTCTGGAGAAATTTCGATATCAGAGGAAATGGGGGAAATGCGTAGGAGTCCCGGGGCCAATCAGAAACCAGTCGTCCTGGGGACTTCCCCTGGAGGGTAATAGGGCAAAGTAGCTCCTGCATTTGGCATTCATTGGAGATGCAAACAGGTCGCAGGAAGGCTGGCCCCCACGCGAAAAATCTTTCGCCACTGACTGTTTTAGAGACCACTGCAGCGGTAACAGAATTGCTCTGCTCAGCCTGTCGGCTATGACGCTGGGATGACCCCCGGATGCGCTGCTATTAGAAAGCGACCCGTAGACTCCGCCCACTGCCAAATTCTCATGGCCTCTCTGCATAGTTGATAGGACTTGGTTCCCCTTGTTTGTTTATGTACCAGACTACCGACATGTTGTGCGCCTGAACTGCAATAGTCCCTAGAGGAAGAAGGGGAGCAAAGTGTTGCAACGCTAGAAACACTGCCCTCAACTCTAGAACATTTATGTGCAGATTGTACCCAAATTGGTCAATTCGCCTTGGACTGTCTGTCCCTGAAAGATGCCCCCACCCTATCAGGGAAGCGTCCGTGGTCACCGTAACTGTGGGCGGGTAGCACAAACGGCCTCCCTGGGAAAGGTTGCACGCTTGGAGCCACCAGTTTAGATCTGTTTTGCAAGTCTTTGTTATGAGAATCTCGTGTGTTAGAGGTAGTTGTTGAAATGACCATTGAGCAAACAGTAGCCATTGTAGAACTCTCATGTGCAGCCTTCCCAGGGAATTGCAATAAGGAGGCTGACATGAGGCCCAACACCTTCAGTAATAGTTTTGCAGAGATTTTCTTGACAAGAGTAGAAGACGTATGTGAGTCTGCAGTGATAATATCCTTTCTGGGGAAGCCTCAGAATTAATTGGCGTGACGGTGTTTAACTCTGCTCCTATGAACAAGATATTTTGTGATGGCTGAAGTAAGGATTTTCCGAAATTACGGAGATCCCTAGGTGAACACACAGTTGAAGAACATAGTCTCTGGCCTGCAGTAGTTGGCCGGTGGTGGCCGAAAGGAGCCAGTCGTCCAGATACTGGAAACACCTGGAATCCCTGGGCCTGGCGTCCAAGTGAGACGCTACCACTGCCATGCATTTGGTGAAGACCCTGGGGCTGAGGTCAGACCAAAGGGCAGGGCTCGAATTTGAAAGTGACTGGCTCCCAGCCGAAGGCAATGATCTCTGGATGCCCTGGCCATTTTGATGTGGTAGTATGCATCCTCTAGATCTATTGAGCACACATCCACTCCACCTTCTGTAAGAATGGAAGGATCGATTGAAGCGTGACCATTCGAACTTTTCTTTCTTGGACGAAAAGTATTGAGGTAGCTTAGGTCTAGAATGGGCCTCCAGTCCCCTGTTTTCTTTGGAACTAAAAAGAACCTTGAGTAAGTCCCGAATCCTTGCTGGTCGCTGGGACTGGCTGGATGACTCTTTTTCTAGCAACTTTGAAATTTCTAAAGCTGTTGGCTCTCGCAGATGGGGGTACATCTGGGAGTCTTTTCCTTGGAATGGGATAGGAAAGGAAGGGTATGGAGTAACCTCTGGTGACGCTTTTACCCACTTGTCTGTAGTTATATCTTGCCAGGCCTGAGGGTATAAAGCTGCGACTCGACTGCCTCCAGAGCAGGACAGTCGGCCTCCTCTCAGGAGTGCTGGAAAGGTTTACCAGGAGTGTTTCCCTGTCACCTTGATGTTACGGACCCCCTCTGCCGCCAGAGCGGCGTCTTCCACCTCTGCCCCTCCTCTGCCTCTAGAGGGCATCACCCTGTGTGCCCGAGAAAGACCCCTTTGGGGTTTCAAACCACATTTTCCCACCGCTGCCCTTTGGGGTACGGTCTGGTTGGGGTGGAAAACGGACTCCGACAGCAGACAGAGTCTTTCCCTTTGTTTCACACGGGTAAGGGTCTCCTTTACCTTGGGGCCAAAAAGAGTGGCACCCAAATGGGGCGCTTGTAAAGGAAGACTTGAAGGCTTCCGCGAAGGAGCATAGGCGCATCCAGGATTGTCTACTAAGAGCAATCGCTGAAGTTGCTGCCCTATCGAACCCTTCCGCGGCGAGGGAAATCAGCCTCATGGACGAAGTTAACAATCGATGTTAGGGTATTATTAGTTGCGCTGTCACTTTCTGAGACAGCTGCATCTGTAGCACCCTGGAGGGTATCTCCCAACTCTTTGACTAGATCCCTCTGCAGACGGTAAAATGGGTCAAATAGTTCAGGGACCGCGATGGAAAAAGCCGCTGAACTAAAAATCCTCCCATATCTATCCATCGCCCTAGAATCTTTATTAGGCGGATGGACGGACGAAGAAGACTCCGACATCTCCTTTTTCGCAGCCACCACCATAGCATCTACTGGAACTCCTTTTGTAAGGTAGGACTTATCCTGAGGTGCTGTGATGTACTTGTTCGGTTTTCTTGGAACAGGTTCCACTGTGTCAGGAGTCTCCCACGCCTTCGAAAGCAATAAGTTCCATTAGTTCGGCAAGGGCGGAGTGACCCAGGAGGAGGAGAAGAGCACCAAATGCCTTCAGCAGAACTGACTCATCCTCAGAAGGGAAGGGACTGCCAGTCACCTCTCTGTTTCAGGATCTCAAAATGTCTGAAAAGAGACATCTTCTGAAGGTGACTTAGGGACCCCTCTGACTCATCTAAGTCAGTATCAGATGTCAAGGATTCCTGTGGAGAATCCAAGTGTCTCTACACAGTCTCTTCCTAGGGACTTCCTCGTGGGGAGCATCGAAGAAGCCTCGAGGAAGAGGGGCACCCTCCAGGGGTGGCTGAGGCACTGGTGCCCGGCTGGATGTGGCCGGGTGCAGATGAAGACAAAGGCCCTTTATGGGGAGGAGAAACTGCTTCCACTGATGTGGTTGTCTGGGTAGACAACACCTTCCTCATCAGGTCGAACGCCCCGGTCCCCGATCAAGAGTCCCCCGGTTCAAGAAATGGGAAGAATCCTCGACGACACGGGCACCGAAGGCATCGACTTCCAGGACGAGCCGAGGGCGGGTAATCGATCCGCGTGCCGGCCCCGAGGGGAGAGTCGGAACCGACACGCCGGTTTGACTCGGCCCCGAACCAAGAACAGACCGTCGGCTCCGAGACTCCCGGTGCGGGTCCGGCGAGTCGAGGTGAGGGGAACAGACCGAAAGGACGGTTCTGGACGAGGGCTCCACAATCAGCAGATCAGCCTCTTCCGCTCCAAAGACTGAATCGGTCTCGGAGGAAATGGATGGAGATACAGGAAGGCCTTCAAGTTTCGACACCAACTGGGTGGAAACCGAAATAAGTTTAGAGGGAGGCAATGCTCCAACAACTTCTGCACCACGATCCACATCGACATCCTAAAGTTTGGAGGAAGAACGGGTCGAAGGAACCAAGACGGAGCCGACCTCAATATGGCGAAGGAGGGAGCTCCATCACGGTTCCAAGACTCGAGGCTCAGGAACCGACATCAGTTGAACACTCGGCCCCGAGTCTGTGGAACCGTGATCTAACCTTTGAAGAAGAGCTGGAGCCGATGACTTAGGCTCACGCCTTCGATTCCTTAGAGGACTTGATGCCTGGTCAGAAGCATCCAAAGCCTCTTGGAAAGCCGGTTTCAATAGACCTCTGTCCATCAGTTTCCTGCTTATCTGTCATGACCCTCCCACTAAAAAGAGGACAGATGGAGCAATCCTCTTGTAAGTGGAGAGGGCCAAGGCAGTAGACGAGGAACTATGGTTGTCAGTGACCGACATTTTTTGGCCACACTGACAACGCTTGTAACCAGACTTTGCCTTCTCAGACATTGTTGAATAATATACAACTCCAGAAAAAAACAGTCAAATCCTAGAAAAATTAGTCACAATCAGGTAAATGTCAAACCGTAGAAAATTGTCTCAATATGGAAAGATGTGAAGGTAGGCCCGATACAAAACTACCGAAAAATAAGGTTAACGGTACCAAGGAATTACGGAACCACAACACAATCACACTTGTTAATACTGATATTATCAACTAGAATAGAATTCTTAATGAAATACAACAAAAAAAAGTTATATCTTAGCTTAGACACTCTCGAGCTAGCTCCCAACGATCATTATGCAGCAGCGCAAACTAGATCTGAGGTAAAGGCAGAGGGGATTGTGGGTATTAGATTGTCTCGAGCTTCTTCTCGATGCAGAGCTTGCAAGAGGGCGCACGGAGCCGAGGAATTTCCAACCCATGTGTAAGAACAAACGGCGAGATTGAACACTATCACATTAATAATTAGTGGGGTAGATTGAGTAAGGGGACCGTGTCTCTGGGTGAAATGCAGAGCTATGTATGGAATGTAAATTTTTATTGGGACAGATGCCCTTTTTTTGGGGGGGGGTCTATATCACATAGTCGAACTGTCATAAGTTCGACTATGTAAATATCAAACCCGGAAGTTCGAAATGCAAGAACTTCGAAGACTCAGAACAGTGATTTTTTTTCCCAGGGAAAGAAAATTGCTGTTCTGGTACAAAACGAAAAAAAATGAACACTTCAAACCCTTCCTAATGTGGGAGGCTGTGCCCCCCACACCCCCCTCACTTAAATATACCAACTCTGAGATCACACCATAGTGGAGGAAATAGCAAAGCCGTGGAAACGGCCCATCACATTTTTTACCTGGGAAAAATTTGGTATTCCGAGGCTTCGCTATTTTGAGATTTTGAACTTCCCAGTTCTAAGTTTCCGCGTTCGGACAATTCTACATTCGAACTAATAATAGAGACCCTTTTTTTTAAGGTGAGAGTGGGAAGTTGGGAAAGGAGTGTAGGTAAGTGTGGGTAGGGACGTTTGGTAGGAGAAGTTGCATTTGCAGACAGACAAGACACACAAGACAGCAGACAGGGGTGGTGTGTGACACATGGGGGGACACCTTGGATGGGGAGGGTGGTTGGGAATTGGATGCCCATTAGCCCCCTAGATGGTAGTAGTGGGAATGATGTCCCCACCCAATGGCAGTCACCACTACTCCTTCACAGCCCCAAAGGTGGCTGTGCTGGGGGCTAAGCTGGAGGGGCCGGCTGCCTCTCAAGTTGTGCCAGTCTGCTGTCCACCTGGTAAAGTTGTTCATCCAGCTCTGACTGGAGGACACTGCACAC
Source organism: Protopterus annectens (assembly GCF_019279795.1). Taxonomy (NCBI): domain Eukaryota; kingdom Metazoa; phylum Chordata; order Ceratodontiformes; family Protopteridae; genus Protopterus; species Protopterus annectens. The sequence continues at coordinate 1,624,321,145 of NC_056725.1, forward strand.
CATGCCACGGATCTCTCACCGGGTAACAAGATCCTCACAGCGCCTGCATGCAGGGGGAGTACGAGCCCCATTCCCCTGCAGCAGTTCCACCCAAGGGTGGTGCAGGACCAGCAGATGAGGGAGGTCCGGGTTGGGTCCCAGATGTGCTGGGACCCAGTGGCTCGGCCAGGTGGGGTGGGAGAGGTGGATCCGCCGGGATCGGCCTTCCTGAACGTGCTATGGAGTGGGAATTAACAAGGTGTATTGGTTAGTCATAAACAAAACATTTCAACATTAGTCAAAACAGCATGCATGGGTGTTCCAATTGATCCAGAGCAATGGAATTGTAACAGTGGCATGGCAAACAGAACACATGCAGAAATGGAATGGCAGTTAGGATTGCAACAGCATGTCGGTTATATTTATGGCAACAGGCCAACAGCAATGGTTATTCAACAAGGTGTGTTAGTATGCACACAGTTTCAAATATAATAACCAAAATGGAATAAAGGTCCCAACAGTAAGTTTTGGTAACAACATACCCATAATACATTTTGTGCAATTATTGGAGCAGATGAGTGGTGGGAAAAGAGGAAATAATTCCATTAACAACTGGATTCAGTGATACTTCTCAATAAACTACTATTCAATACACTACAGTTCTGCCCTCCCTTAACCACTACCTGGGCCATCGAGCTACTACAGCACATATACACCTGTACACCTGAAGTACTATGGGGCAAGGTATGGCAACTCTACGTACATAAGTATAGGGGACTCATACCTGTCATACTTACTGGTACAAGTAACAATGTGTTCCGTCCTGCTGTCCTGTAAGTGTTTTTTTGGCATACTTGTACTGTGGTGTTATCTGGGTGCAAGTTTCTTGGCAACAGGGGAAACTATCAGTGACAGCGTGACACTTGAGAGGCTTGTATTAGCCAGACTGCATAGTGTAGATGGCTAGCCTGCTTCTCTTTGTAGGACTGGGGCTGCTCAACAGAACATTTGTACACATTTCATACATATACCCATCAAACTGCTCCTGCAAATATTTCTTTACCTGTGGGGAAAATATCTGCTCACAATAGATTAGTGCTTCTACTAATATTCAAGTTTACAGCTGTAGAACTAGAAAGACATATTGATAACAGGCCCTGGATTCAAACTGTGGTGTGTGTGCAAAAAGGAACTATAGGCCTAGTCCTTTTCAAACTGAGCTACTGGGGAAGTAGTGTCTTATCATTTCAGTTATTTCTGTCTAGTACATACTTTTCTACACACTCTACTTTTTTATTAAATGTCTTTTTGTTTTCCGTAATAACTACAACAAAAATCAGAACAAAAAACTGTTGATGTTACTGTTTACACAATATAAGCAGATTATTAAAACTAGACATTTGAACATTTTAATAAAACATACTTCAATTTAGAATCAGGTCAACATGTTCTACTTTTGCAGTCTGCACCTGTTAGTGTCTCACTTTCCTGTACATTCAGGACTACATACAGCTGAAATGCAAAGGTTAACAAAAGGCAATGCTGGCAGGAACACAGTACAACACATTACTGAAGAAAATATTTACTTTTGTATTTTGTCAGTTATTTCAGATCCACATCCTGAACTATGCAGACAAACAGTGCTAAATCACTTCACCTCAGTTACTGCATGCTGCAGCACCTACACAACTGTACTTTTCAGATACAAGACAAATGAAAGACAACAGTTTGTGGTAGTCAGCTTTATTATTTTTAACATAACGACCCTTTCTATAACTCAGAAATCCACAGTTAGTATTACTGCATGATCTGCACAGGACTGCTTCTCATTTGTAACTGTTACAGTAGCCCTGACACAGCAGTTTCTTAGCAGGTTCTTTCAGACACCATAATACATATCCTACTCTTCCTCCCCTCAGTTGTACCTTGTTTGCTACAAACTCTATATTACACAGCAGCTGGCACTATTGAGTTCTAACACTGGCAGCCTGACACATGCATTTATTCAGTACAGTTAGACCACGATTACATATATAGACAGTACTACCTTTACTATTTCTGATTTATTACAGCAGATATTATGAATATTTCTGTACTCACCAAACTCTCTGCTCAGTCGGACCAAGCGCTGTGCATGTTTGTGGCCCTCTCAGTGGCAGCTGTATGGGGAAAGAACACACATTAAGCAAACCTGTACAGTAACATATACAATTTTTTAAATAATTATTTACAAATACACAGACTGGATACTTACAAACGTCTGGGACTACCTGTGCTCGTGCCTCTTGGATCCACTGGGCCAAGAGCTCACTCCTCCTATGCTTTAGGTCATCATAGTGATGATGCACCTACTCACCAGTTCAGGGAATGCCAGTGGCACTGGTGAGATCACGTGCCAGTTGGTCCCAGGCCTCCGCTTTGTACTGGGACCCTGGTACTGGCTCTACAGCAGTCTAGCTTCATGGTCTTTGATAAGGGGTTCAGCCATGAACCTGGACTCCTGGATGCCCCAGCATTGCACCTGAAAGCAAACACCCTCTCCTACACCTGACATTGCTGCTGCCCTGATCAGACTCAAAGAGATATGGCTGTATTCCTGCCTGTGCTGTTTAAATAAGGCCATTTTCCCACACTTTTTCGTGATTGGCTGATTTTCAAATATGCTAAGCTATGTTTAGCTCCATGCAAGGCTTAAACCAGCTAAGCAAAGCTTACAGTTTCTAAGGATTGCTTATATTTTCATGCTTAAGCAATCGTTAGCTAGTTTCAGCAGAGCTGCGGCAGGCTTAGCTGGCCGCAAACAATTATTTAAAAAAAAAATTGATACATTTTTTACATTTCCATGTGGCATTTTCCCAGCCCTACACTACCATATGTGAGGCATATGACTTACAAATATCATTCCAATTCATAAAAATTAATTTACAACTGCTTCTACACATAAAATATAATGGTTAGTGCTGGGATTCACACCATGCATTTCTTGGACACAAAGCCAGAGTTCTAACCACTATGCTACATCAGCAACAAGTATTTTGCCTTCACAATTCTATTTGACTCTCAAACAGCATTTAAGCTGGGTTGAGCAAAGTGCCACGGTGAGCAAACCCGCTGTGTTTTGGCTAAGCTTTCTTTTTTATTGTAAAATAAAAATAAAAAATAAATATTAAATTATTACATATATTTATCAGCAGGTTGCAGGCATGTGGGGCAAGGATCTGGCCATTCCAGGGACATTCATGTACTGTGCGGCTACTTCTTAGGGATTGTGTGCTTACTTTTTTTTTTTTCTTATTTCAGTGTCCACAGACACCGACATGCTCAGTTTTACATTTCAGTGTCCACGGACACTGAAATAATGCATAATATTAGAGCCAGGCACTAATATTATGCTATTTCCTTGTTTGAAAGTGTCGTACGGCACTTTCTGAGTTCAGGGGATGTGTTTAAGTGTCCGTGCAGGACTTATATATGCCCCGTTCACTCATCTACGGATTGTGTAGGTGTAATAGTACGTCAGTGCACCCTCATTAATATGTAGGGTGTGCTGCTGCTGTATTCCTACATGGAACAGTCCATGTAAGAATAGACTATTCTTGCACGGACTGTTCATGAATCCGGGGGTCAGTCTTCCTAATGTAAAAACACAGTAGAAAAGACCCATAAGTACAATGCTACCACAAACTACTTAAACAACTAGCTGGAAGTCCTTTGCTGAAGATAATATCAAGACTGTAACAAAGAGAAAGAGCATTTTTTTTTTTTACAAAAATTCAGTGAAATGTAAACATAAAAGCAGGAAACTGTAACAATCACTCAAAATAACTTGTGTGATTTAGCAATCAAAGATACTTAACTTTGCCTGGATGGCACTTGGTACAAGTAAAACACTTCTGAAAGGCAGGCTAGGAATCCAAGCTTTGCTGAACTCCAGGAAAATAAGCAGGAGACAATATGTAGCAAAGGAGGTTTACACAAGAGCAGTACTAGTTTGTTTAGATTTGCCTATGAATTTAACTTGATTTCAAAAGCTGTAATTAACAACAAAGTGTTTTTAAATACATCAGAAAATCAAAAGGGAAATTTATGACTGTAACATGTTATCAACAAACAATGAGGTGAATACCTAGCTGCATGGCATAGTGAATGTATCTTAAAACCAAATTTTGTGCAGAAATCACAATAAGCAAATGCATATCTCAATGTGCTGCAGACAGATGGGATATTTCCCTTATGTGGCCACAGACATAGCTGTTGTCACAGGTAAAATTCAAAACTCAAATTCCATGAGTCCAGAGAACATCCCTCAAAGTTTCAAGTAGAGAATCTAGAAAAACCTAACTAAACCCTTATACTACATCCTTGACCTATGACAAAAGGCCAGGTCATAAAAGGGGGGGGGGTGTCACATGAGATCCAAATTTAGACCCATCAGTCTGACCAGTACTCTATGTGAAATCATAGAGATACAGTGATGATATAACTTATCCAAAATGGAGAAAGAACCTTCTGTTGTCACATAATGGGATATTTTGATTTTTGAATTCTTTGAAGTGGTAACCACAGCATTTGATGGAAGACTGACTGACAGTGTGTGCTCCTTATCTTGATCTTATCCAGCAAGGTTCATAGACAAGCACTAGGCTAACTACCCTTGTAGACCATTTTAAACCTAGTCAATTTCCCTTTTGATGCTTGAGTTAACCTATCCATTTGGTGTTACATTGGCCTTTACCCATATGTATTCATGGAATAAAGCATTTAGGCACTACCTCTGTCCATTAGTAGTCAGGGAGCAGTCCTGGGTTAAATTTTCTGTCTTCCTTTCATAGATCCAAGTTGCACTTGAATATGAGCAGGGCTGAACTTTGTTTTATGTGGATGGGGAGTCTGTTCCACAACAGCAATATCCTCTGCAAGATATACTTGTCCTTTCAAACTGTTCTGTTGATGTTGTAGAAGAGGTTTGGCTCCCTAGACCAAGTATTTTTGATGCCATCTGACATGTTGATGTGTAGCAAATCCATCAGTACTGGGTCAGAGGATGCCTTGTATGCCAGACACAGGTCATGTCTTAACTTACATTACTTTATATTATATTACATTATTTATTCCACATATTGGAATAATTGACAAACTGAAGGCATTAAATACATAATCAATATATAATTTAATGGGTAAAACATTGGTTTGGCAAAAGGATAAAACAAGCCAAGGTGATGTTACCCGTCTATCCGAATGTGAGATACTAGTGGTGTTGCACAAGGTTTGAATTACTGACACATGTTTTGGGGCTCTGGGTTCTTCAACCTGGTCTGCAAAACATTCACACCTGGTAAATTAGTAATGACCTTACCTTTAATGTCAGTAAATGTGGTGTTATGAGAGTTGCCAAAAAAGACATAAACCACGATTAGAAAATAAATGATCAAATCATAAAAAATACAGCTACTAAAGATCTATGGACAGTTGTAGACAACTATTTAAACTTTGGCCTGGGTGTATCTGCCAAAGACAGAAAGCCATATTCTGCGACCCATTTGATTCTAAAGGGCATGTTTATTCACAAAAGGGAGATCATTCTGTAGCTTTTTGCATCACTGGTCTGACCCTTTATTGAATTCAATACTGTGTTTTGTAGTCTTCCTATAAGACACATGAAATGACTTGAAAAGATACATTAATTCCTTGAAAAAACAGGAATGGAGAATTTGAACTATTCAGAAAAGCTTCAGGAACTGTCATTATTCTTACATGTCACTTGTATGTGACCTCTGTCTGGTATGAAAAAGAAATACCTGATCCAAGTCTGTTACTGGAACACTGTATTGAGGGAGATAACACCAGATTGGAGAACCTATTGTAAAAATAAATATTAATAATAAAAAGGGAAGATTACATTACAGAATGAACTTACACTTACAATCAAAGGAAGTCAGCCATTAACTTCACTTCATAAATAATCCTGATATGTATGGGTTATAGAAGATATCAAAATGAGGTTACAATAAATGAGCTTCTTGAAGGCCAGTAGAAAGTAAACCTGATAATCAAACCATGAACCCAGTTACTTGACATTACAAATGAGTGTGCAAAAACACATTAGTCGAAATTCTGATAAAATTGTTAGATTACTAGATGGACTCAAGCACATTTGAAGAGTGATTGAGTGCTCTCCTATATTTGCTGCCTGGATCCTTACCTCCATGTGTGCCCTAATATCATCAGAAGTGTTAGGACCACACTACAACATAATGAAGCTGCTTATTTCTTTATCAAGCTACTATGAATCAGATCGAAAAGTTAAGTTCTCAAGAAGGAAGTTCATACTACTAAATCAAAATGTTTCCTTTAAATAATTGTTTGTCTTTTCGGCTTTTCCTGGTTAGGGGTCGCCACAGCGGAACTCCGGCCCACTAATGATTGGCAGTAGGTTTTGATGGTGCCGAGTTGCCAGCCCGACTCCCAAACTTCAGCGAAGGCACGCCCATTCATGCATGTCTTTCAGAGGCCACTCGACAGTGGGGAGTACATGCAGACTCCACACAGAAGGCACTCCTGACGAGAATCGAACAGAAGAACCTCTTGCTGTGAGGCAACAATGCTACCACTGTACCACCGCGGTATACTGTCAATAAAATATTGTTGCAAAGGAATACAGCATCATAGACATACAAGAAACAGGAAGGGTAAAAATACTAAAATGTTTCCCAATGCATATGCAGCAAGTGTCAGCAAAAACTTAGGCTAGTTAACAGACATACTATACTACTTTACAACAAAATAGTTTCAGAAATCTTCTAAAGCTGTTAACAGGCATTATAATCGAGGGCCAGGCCAGTCAAGACAGAGCTGAATTTGTGAATACTCATCCAACCACTAAGTTCCCATCTAAAGAAAGGTAATGTAATAGACTGCTTAATTTGCAGTGGGAGTCTATTCTAGAGGTGGGGAAGGCACTGTGTAAAGAACCTATGTCTCAACCTTGTTTTATTTATTTGTTGGAGAAGATTTAGATCCTTTGTTCTAGTAATTGTTGGACTATTCAAATTGTGGAGATATATATGCTCCAGGACCACTGCATCCCTAATGTCTGTGAAGTCAAGGCATACATTTTCCTTCAGGAGACTTATAATAATGAATACAGGGATAGTGCTTACAGTCTTTTCTGGTAGTATAGGCTTTTAAAGACAGTTATCTTCTTAGTTATGAACCTCTGGCATCTTTTTGGTTGTTTAATATACCTAGTGAGGTACATCCGAAGTAAGGGCATTGTATTCAATATTTGGCCTAATCAGTATTGAATATAGCAGGACAATGACCTCCTTGGATCTGGACAACATCCTTGGGGATCAGTCACACTATGTAGAAGGGCTTCCTGACTGCCATTATTACATGATGATCAAAGGAAAGGAAATGATCAACTCAAGCACCAAGGTGTCTAACAACATTCTCATTTTGGAATAGGTAGTGTCTTTGCCATATGCTGGGGGAGGGATAATGTAGCAAACATGATAATATTAGACTTTTTAGCATTTAATTTAAGCCCATTGTTAGCACACAAGGTGGTACTAAGGTAAGTTCTTGTAACAGAGCTTGGGTGTCAGAGGGTAACTTGACAATGACTCCCAGTTTACAGTTCTCTGCAAACTTGATTAGCTAGAGGTTTTGGTTTGTATTGTAGATGTCAGAAAATTAAATGCCAAACAAGAGATGTCCAGCACAGAGCCCTGTAGGACACCACTGATTACCTTCATACCCTTTGATGAGACACCTGCTACCAGCACCATATGAGTTCTGCCGTAAGCCAATTTCCTATCTGTCTAACTAGGGTAAACTTCCCATTAAAAACAAACCACCCTGGTAGGCCATCAATGTTAATAAACTCTACAATAAAAGAAAAAAACACCTTAAGGTATATAGCAGGTTAAAGGACCCTCAAATCAAGGATAACATTAGAAAATTAAAACTTAAACTAAAATGATATGTTTATTTATTTAACATTTGTTTACTGGGAAAGTCCGACTTGGAACAAAGCCAATTTTCAGCGGAGGCCCGGGGAGGAACGCTCTAGATGAAAGTCTTTGAAAAAGTCTATTAAGTCTACTGAAGCAGCCCATGACCTTAGGTTAGCATCTGAACTAAGGACAACTAGAAATCTTTCTTTAGCTACATTTGGAAGATAAGAAATAACAAACAACATTTCTCAGAACATATTCAAAATGGTACCATCCAGCAATGCTAATTCCTTCCTCAAAATGCATCAATACAAAAGTAATGCCTTTTGGGCCTCTACCCCTTTTGTCATTCAAAAACTCCCTAAAAACTATCCTTTAGTACAGTTATAAGGTGTAAAGAAATCGGATGGCCTGTTTTCATATTTCAACCATCAGTTACTGTAGTGAAGCATCTAGGCTCTAAAAAATAGTACAGTGTCAATTAATAGTATTTCACTAGTTTCATGAAGCAGATAAGAACCTAAACTACCCTTTTTCTTACAAGTCTAATGATCAGAAGTGTTCCAGAGAGCAAAATGCTTTTTGTTTGGGAGCAAATATAAAAGCATACCTGTTCCAAACAGTGGAGACCATTCAAAAGTAGAAAACTACACACTATTCAAAAATGTGAACTGGCTGGCCAAAATGCTAGAAAAGGTAGTCCACCAGCAGATGACCTGTTATGTCAGAGAGTAAAACATTCTATCAGAAAGAGCATGGAGTTTAGCCTGGGCCACAGGACTAAGAGACATATTGCTAAACTGGCCAGATGTACTTCAATACAGAACATAGGGCACTGCATTGCATTGCAGCAGTACATTCAGGTTACTTAGATGTCTTAGACATCGGTTATTCTTTAATTATTAAAAAGGCTTTAATTCAGACTCACTAGATTGGTTCAAAAGATGCATATTGTATGTATAATGTACTACCTATAGTAAAAAACTCATAAAAATTAAACCTTTGCATTATCTGAGACAAGACTGTGGATCACCAAACAGGCCATGACCTGCTTCTCTTCTTGGGATTAGTGCTAACATTTTGCTTCTGTTGAGAGAAGAAGCAAAGGGGTATTGTATCCCACCAGAGGGAATCTGTGCTGAGACCAGCCCTAGTAGTAGCCAGGCAGTAGCCATTCATGTGACTTCCCTCTTTTCATCATTCTTGACAAGCTAATTCTTTATTTTTCAGTAAGTACTGCTTGATTTCGTTCTAACTTCAGAATATCTGCCTAAATACTTCATCCTTAAATTTTCAGGGTCTACATATTAGTTTCCCCCAAGTGTTTGGCAGTGCTCTGCAAAGACTCAGACACTTTGAGTGACATTTTTCCTGTAAAAGTAATATATAAGGAAACAGATCCAGTCCTTAGTAATAATGACCATCCCTCCTGGCATGTCTAAATGTCAGCTGCCTGTGCTTTCTCCTATTAACCTGGTGAACTTGGGCATTTTGAGGCAGTGTAGCAACTGCCTCATGTACACAGACAACCCTTTCCTCTTACCTCCCAACACTCAGACTTGTGAGAGCTGCACTTATATATCCAAACTGGAAGCCATACACTTTCAAACCAAGACTGGAATAGCTGGTCAAGAGGAGAAGGTCAACACCTGTACCACACCACATGCAACATATAGCTATCCAGAACACCCAACATCACAACTCTCACATAAAAACACAAACCATACACCCACCTTTGCGGAGGCTCTCAGTAGAAATCTACCCAAACAGCAGAGACCTCCAAGGCAGAAATGCACTTGACCACCACAACACAACACAAACCACAAGACACATAACTCACCTACATGGTGTGCTCTTCAACCTAAGCCCCTAGGGCAAAACAACTTGCCCAATACACTAATCATAGGTGACTTGATAGTGAGGCACACTGATGTCCCACTCACTAGGTTGAATAAAGAGAAGGTAACAGTCAGCTGTCTATCAGGTGCCAGAATCCAACACATGCACTCAGTCACTCCACAACAAGCACAAGTATGACTCTGTCACTGTCCATGTGGGTGTGAATGACTTGAGACCCACCTCCCTGGACTACATGAAAAGAGACATGGAGGACCTCTCGGATTATGTGGCCCAGACAGGTATGACCATAGTCCTGAGCAACATCCTACCATCACCCAGAATGATACCACAGTACAAGCAGAAAATTATTGACTTCAACAATTGGCTAAGTTTCTGGTGTCATCCTAAGGGGATCCAGTATCTGTCTACTTGGGATGACATGACTGACAGACTTCGATGCTTTGACAGAGATGGCCTGCATCTGTCACCCCTGCATTTCCAGATACTGGCTAAGACTCTTGCCACCCCTATAGTGCCGTTTTTAGGCGATGTTCCAAAGACCAAATTACCACCATAACCGCTATAAATAAATGCAATCTGAGGGTCATGCTGCTCAACGCTAGAAGTCTAAATCTCAAGATGCACTTACTCGAAGCACTCCTTAAAATGGAGAACATCGACATTTGTGCTGTAAAGGAGACCTGGTTTAAAGCATTAGAAAGCACCCCTGCACTACCAGGCTATAACTCATTCCACACCTTTTGGCCCGAGAACATGGATGAAAGCTCCAAAGGTGGCACATCTCCAGACTAGTAGCCCAGCATAACACATATGAGATACTTCAGGGAGAACTAACATTGGGTAAGATGGCGATTCAGGTCATAGCCTGAATTTGGTTGCCAACCATGTCCCAAGACTCTCACTCCACATTCCTTAGCAAACCTATTCGGGTCCAACCCAACACTCTCATACTAGGTGACTTCAACTACCCCTCCATCAACTGGGAAAACTACTCATGCACCAATACACTGGCCCAACGCTTCCTGGAATTCATCAGTTCCAATGCTCTGGACCAGCTCATTCTTACCCCCCACTACAGGAAGCAACATCCTTGACCTGGTTATTACTAACATGGGCAACCATTGCTCTACACCAATAGTCAATTCCTCCCTGGTTAGATCCGACCACAAACTAATCACCATGGAAATCCACATCTCACCTACACCCCCCGCAGAGGTAACCACCATGAAAAACTTCTCCAAAGCTGACTTTGGGCACCTAAAAACAGAGATGGCTAACTTCATGGCACCAATGTCAATGGAAAATAGATGCATGACTGCCGAATCATACACCAATGCACTGTACGAACACATACATAAATGAATGGAACTAGCCATACCCAACAGAACCAAGATGCTCTCCTCCAAAAAAAGGAAGCCAATCTGGTGGTCCCGTGCCATTAATAAACTTTACAACAGAAGGAAGAAACTGTTGCAGAAAAAAGTGAAGTCCCAAGACTGGAAAAACTCTCTTATTAGCCTCAACACTAAGTTGAGATCCCTCATCAAAACCTCTAAAGCCAGCTATGAAGGCAGAATTGCAGCAGACACTAAAAACAACCACAAAGCCTTCTATAGTTATAGCAAGAATCTCCACGGCAATACCCAGGTTTGCTCCGAGTTACTGCACAATGGTACCTTCTATACTGAGCCAACAGATATTGCCTACATACTGGACGACAGATTCAGTGCCAACTTTACTCCCCCAAAGGACCAATCACAATACCGGAAGAATGCCAGGCACCCAGCATTACTGCAGCACAGGTTAAAGCTGGATTGTCCAAGGAGAAGAATACAGCTTCCATGGGATCCAACAATATCCCTGGATGTGTTCTACATGAACTACAAAGTGAACTGGCACCACATCTGTGTGCCCTGTTCAATCACAGCCTCACCTCAGGCTTTGTCCCTACCGAATGGTGCACTGCTACACTCATTCATCCCTCTCCATAAAGGGGGAGTGACTACAGACCCTGGGAATTACCGCCCCGTTAGCCTGACGAGTCTGATATGTAAGGCTATGGAGAGCATCATCATGGATCTAATTAACAAGGATATAGGGAATCTCCTAACTCTAGATCCCATGCAATCTGGTTTTGTGTAAGGTAGATCATGCCTGCTCAACCTGGTTGACTTCTTGGAGTCGGTCACCAGAGCTGTGGATGAGGGCAAGGCAGTTCATACAGCCTACCTCGATCTGGCCAAAGCCTTTGATACCATTCCCCACTCAGAAATTATTGATAAACTCACCAAACTAGGCATCAACCCCTATATCACTAGGTGGGTTGCAAATTGGCTCACAGATAGAACCCACAGTTTGAAAGTAGCAGACTCCAAGTCAGACGTCCAACCAGTCATGAGTGGAGTCCCACAGGGATCGGGCCTGGGTCCTCTCCTGTTTGGCATCTACTTCTCAGAAGTCCAGGCCAACACAGAGGGACTCTGGCTGACCAAGTTCACAGACAACTGCAAGCTGGGAGCCATTATTAACTCCCCAAGTGATGTAGACATCCTACAGAAAGGCCTCACTGAGACCAATGACTGGTGTCAAAACCATGGCCTTAAGCTTAATGCCAAAAAAATGTGTCTTCATCCCCTTTGGGAAAAACTCAGTTTCCACTAATTACCACATTGATGGGAGCACATTGAACACTGAAGCCGTTATAAGAGATCTGGGGACACAGGTTGACAGCAACATCTCCTTCAACCACTACATTGTCAACGTGGTCAGAAAGTCCTTCTATGTGGCATATCTCATTACCAAGGGTTTTGCATCCAGGAAGAAAGAGGTCATCATCTTTCTCTTCTCTTCCCTCATTAGGCCAGTCATCGAGTATAATGCCCCATTTGGCATGTACCTCACTAGACACATGCAACAGCTGGAAAGGCCACAAAAGTACCTCATGAAGAGGGTCCTAGGCCTTAAACACATGTCCTACATGGACAGGCTCAGAAAACTCCAGCTATTCTCTGCCTCATATCATCTATTAAGAGGCGATCTCTGCTTGACTTACAAAGCCATGTCTGACCCAGCTCTGTTAGAAATGCTACATCTAAAGAACTCACAATCCCTCCACACCACACACTCCAGAGACCTCAACCTCATTACCACAATCAACAGAACATGCTGGAGGGACAGGTTCATAACCCAGAGACTGCCCATGCTCTGGAATAGATCTCTTCTGGCACTCAAGAGAAATCTTGATGTGTGGATGGGAAATAGAAAGTTCACCTGAGGGATCACTCCAGTGGCTCTGCTTGATAGTGGCACTGGGAGCTAATGTTGGGTGGCATGATGCCAGGGCACTTCCATGGGCTAGGCTTGTAAAGGCTCCAGGGCCATTAGCCTAGTACACACCTATGAACCTATGAACCTAAACTGAACAATCTAAAAAAATTGAAAGCCAAAATATTGAAAAAAAATACAAAACTAAAAACAAAACCATATTTGGTGCATCCCCACATCCACTGCTACTTATATATACCTACTCCAAGATTGCACGAAAGTGGGGAAAGGGCAAATCCCCAATCTCTGCTGTACCATGACCTCTCAATAAGTAATGCTTGCTTTCTACAATCATATGACTACTCAGTTGCTTGTGCTGGCATTACAAACATTTAATATTCCGAACATTCGACCAAAGGGCTGGTTCCCCATATACACAAATATATTACATATATAGACAGATGAAATACATAAATATAAATAGACAGATATATTATAGATATATGTAAATATATAGATGTATACATATATAAACACACTGAGTCTGTAGTGTGACAAAAATATTCATATTCATACACCATGAACTGTAGATTACTGCAGGGGGTCTTGTTGTCCTTGACAGTTTTCTTTGATTACAAATCAAATGAATAAGCATATGGGAGTGTGGGAGATGCTATGATTATACAGCGTACAGATGATTTATACCTCCTTAGCCATGCTGATAACCTTCATTACCTTGGTCATGCCTGTCCGGCTAGGCTTCAGTTCTCTTGTAGAGTGGCTAAATGACAAATGTTTCAGTCTGAATGACAGAAAAAATGAAAGTGATTTGCCTTGGCAAGCAAATTTCAGAAGTTTATAGAACCTTCTGCATATCTTCTCTATTCCATCAGATTACTAGGAAATCATTCTAACTCTGATATGCCTAGATATCATTATGGATCAAAGGGTAGCTCTGCAGAATTATGCAGAGGCAACCATAAAACAAGTGTATCAAAAAATGGTGGCACCATAGCAATCAAGAAACATCTTGGAACAGGCATGACATATAACGGTGATACGCGGCATCCTGTCACACAATGTTTGAGATACGGTGAAAAATGCATTTGCAACAAACACAACACTATTTATTTACCATTGCAAGGATTTCAAAACAACAGGATGGATGGCTCTGTTTAATAGATTAGCTCAATGCAGACATAGCTGGCCTTACGCATAGGCCAACTAGGCAGCCGCCTAGGGCACCATTCAGGTATGGGTGCTTTTATGATGTGCTTGTTCATTTTATTTTATTTTTCACAGGAAGAAGAAGGAAAATAAGAAAAGAAAACACTGCTTCTATGATAGAGATGACCTATAATTGAAGCATCATAACTTCTGCATGTTCAGCTCGCTCCCAACCATGAGCTAGACAATGTAACCTGATTTGTAATACAGCTTGTGCGAGGGAACTAGCCAAAAGCACTGAAGTTTTGAACAGTGTAGTAACAGTGAATAGCAGCAAGAAAAAAATGAAATAACAGTGGAATGTAGATCATTTGGGACAGGCTGCATTGTAAGCAGGCAAGGTTTTTTTTTAAATTAACTTGCCAGGCAACCAGATTATTATGGGTAGTGCATAACAGTGCAGTATGCACTACACAGTATGAAAGGGGCCACTAAAATGAATTGTGCTTTTTTTCCTTTAGGAGTCAGGTGAAGCAGTGTGCATTCTTTTACTGGTATAAAAGCTGCCAGCTAAAGAATGTCATCAATTTTGCTTATTTTTGGTCTATTAGAAACTTCACAAAATGTGTTGTTTTGTGGTAAGTTAAGAACTGCAGTCAGCAAATGACATATATTTGAATTTCAGACCACATATCTTTCAGAAAATGCATCTTAATACAAAACACTTAATTCTGGCAATGCCTTCAGTATATAAGGGCAATATTTAAACACAGTTCTTCATTTTGAGCCTTTTCTCTATTATTTTTGGCTTTTTCCCTGATCCATTGACTACATTTAAAATGCTTCTACCGTGACTGTTGCTGACTCCTGTGTGGTTGTGTACTGAGACTATCACTACATATTTTTTCTTTAATTACCTTATTCAGGCATGTGAATAAGAGGAGCATCCACCAGTCAAACTTCTGACGTACACAATATATGGTTACCTTTGGAGGGGTCTGGCAATTACTGCATAGTGCTAATGCTCTGAGCTGCTAATGAGTTGCTTCCTGTGCCCATGGAACATGGTTTGATTCCTTTAATTACCATTTGCCCATTGTGTGACTCTGAGCAAGTTAATTAACCAGACAGTGCTCCTGGCTCACCCCCCAAAAGGGACAATTTGTTCAATGGGCTTTCCTGGTTAATAAATAGGGAAACAAGTTGTTCTAATTGCTGGGTATGGAGGCAGTCTATGGCTTAATGTGTCCCTTACTGTGCTATGGTTTGATCACAGTTAAATGGTCACTGAAATGGCCTGACAGGTGATAAATCAAATGAACTTTACTCTGATAAAATATGTGCAAAATGATCACTGTGGTAACTAACACGTATGCATCCACGTGTGTGTGTGTGTGTGTGTGTGTGTGTGTGTGTGTGTGTGTGTGTGTGTGTGTGTGTGTGTGTGTGTGTGTGTGTGTGTGTGTAGTGGGGGCTGCAGTATATCTAAGAGGAGCAAGTTGACCATAATTTCTTTTATTCTCCATTATAGTCAATCTTCTGACAGGTAAACAGTAACTGGTTACCTTTAAGAGGTCTTTTGGAGGGGTTTAGATTGACTATTTGTAAACTGATCAAAGACACAAATGAAGCAGTGAATAGCACGGTACAGTGAGTAGAGTTGTTTTATCACAGTGTTTGGTTCTGTAGTGCAGTGCTTGGTTATAGATCCCTCTCTCTCTAGAGTTTACATCCTCCATGATTTTGAGTGTATTTTGTCCAACTGTCCATGATGCTTTGCCAGAGATGGTCTGCACCTGTCGCCCTTGGGATTCAGGTTACTGGCTAAGGCTCTTGCCACCCCTATAGTGCCTTTTTTAGGCAAGGCTCAAAGGACAAAACACCACCGTAACAGATATAAGCATTCAAAATCTGAAGGTTGTTGTATCTTTTGGCTTTTCCCGGTTAGGGGTCACCACAGCGGAACTCCGGTCCGCTAATGATTGGCAGTAGATTTTTACATGCCGAGTTGCCAGCTCTGATGCACAACCTTCAATGAAGGTAAGCCCATTCACACATGTCTCCATACAGAAGACACTTTAGCTGAGAATCAAACAGGACAACGTCTTACTGTGAGGCGACAACGCTACCGCAGTGCTACACAAATTAATTAAAGGTATTTGATTTAAATGCTTGCACGACAGACAGAACATTGTAAGACTGCAAATAAGAACTACAAAATGTTAACCACCTCACTTTTACGTGCAAATTTGAAATAAATCTCCATAAATCTCCACAACCATGTCTGTAATAAAGCTGTCAAAACCATAGCGTATTCCAGCCTCCAGCTTCATCTGTTTCATAATTCTGATGCTGGAAGGGAAATGTAAAGGCCCCTTCTTTTCTACCACTTGTTCCCATGTACAGAAAGTCTTTCAGAAACAGCAGCGAAAAGCTGTCAGTCACTTCTGCCATAACAAAATTTTCACTCCAAAACTTCACTCAGCCATCCAAAAACAGTAAGGCTCCATTCATGAAGAATTATGAGACTTTCAGGCATTAAGTGGTAACATACAGTTAAGTCTCAGAAAGACAGCAAACACTCAAAGGTGAAGGATTTTGGTCAAAGGTTCTCCCATTAAAGCTACGTAAGAAAATGGAAGACCAGAGAGATTTCCACAACTGAAACCAAGCAATAAAAAAACGCCTTTTTCACAGTACACCTCCTAAGCTCAAACAGCAATTTCAGACTTCAAAAGCTGAACAATTATGTATTACACCAAAGACAATGGAAGCAATTATTTGAACACTTCAACTTTCAAAAGTAAAAGATGTCTTCATACTATATTCCAGGAACACTTTGTTTTCTTTTCTCCACAGAGATGTTTCCATTTTCATTTCAAACTCATTTTTCGGAGTATATGACATGATGGGCAAAAGTCATTTAAAAAGACACTAGCTTACAGAAAAAACATCTTTCAAATGAATACCTCTACAGTGTTTACAATTTACCTTAACACCCTGTAATACTGTCAGATTTCAAGGAAGGGCCTTTAGAGCAGTTGCTCAAAATCATTCACTTTCCGTTATCCTGAGCTCGAGGAATTTTAAGACTCAGCTCAAAAACAGCGGTCCTATGTCACTCAAACTTCTCAGATGTTCTTATCACTCTGATACTGACCAAGACAGCTTTTTATAACTTTACCCTTAAGTAACGAAACCAGGATTTGCTTCAACATGTGCTCCATCTAAGCTGCAAAATAAACACCAAATACTGGCTAAGCCCAACACTTGTACACCTTCATAATGGCCTCACACATGTATAAACATTAAAAAAAATAAATCAATGCAACAATTTTACAGCTGCAATGACTGTATTCCAAATGCAAGTACTATCTCACTGCTACGCCTGAAAGAGTCTCATGCATATATATACCTTCAATAATAGCAACGGGACAGACATCCGAGAAGGAGAAAAACAGCAAAATAGGCTTATGCAGTTCATCTAAATGTAACTGCAGTTAAGCTAAAATTTATTGTAACAGGAAACTTCAATCTGTCAATTTCTTCAAAATCTGAAGGTAAGGCTACTCAATGCTAGAAGTCTAAACCTCAAAATGCACTTCTAAAAATTAGAACATCAGCATCTGTGCAGTAACTGAGACCTGGTTCAAGAGCACCCCTGCAATATCAGGCTACAACTCTTACCACACTTTTCGGCCACCAAACCAGGACTGAAACACTAAAGGCAGAGGAGTGTCCATTTTCATCAAGGATATTCACACCTCCAGTCTAGTTGCCCAACACAATGCATCTGAAATTCTACAGGTACATCTAATACTAGGTAAGACTGCAATCCATATTGTAGCTTGCTACAGATCCCCCACCATGCCCCAAGATTCTCACTACACCTTTCTAAACATACTGGAAAATATTAAGATACAACCAAAAACCCTAATACTGGGTGATTTCAACTACCCTGCCATTAATTGGGAAAACTATTCGGGCACCAACACCTTAGCCCAATGGTTCTTGGAATTCATAAATTCCAATGCCCTGGATCAACTAATCCATAGTCCCACCAGGGGCTCAAATATCCTAGACCTGGTCATTACCAACATGGGAGATCAATGCTCCATACCAGTGGTCACCCCCTCGTTGGTCAGGTCTGACCATAAGCTAATCACCCTTGATGTCCACATCCCACCCCCACCTCCCAGTAGGGAAACCTCTATAAAAAACTTTGCCAAAGCTAACTTCATGCTATTCAAGTCAGAAGGAGCAAACTTCATGACACCCATGCAGACGGGAACTGAAAGTTCTACTGCTGAATCCAAGGCACTGTACGAGCACATCCACTCATGCATGAATCATGCCATTCCAAATAGAACTAAGATGCTTCCCCCCCAAAAAAAAAGAATCTGGTGGTCCTCTGCCATAAACAAACTATACAACAGAAGGAAGAAGCTGTTGCAGAAAAGAGGAAAGTCCCAGGATGCAAAATACTCCCTTACCAGCCTCAGTAAGAAGCTGAGATCCCCTCATAAAATCCTCCAAAGCTAATTACGAAAATAAAATTGCCAAAGATTCCAAGGACAGCCACAAGGCATTCTATAATTATGTCAAGAATCTAAATGGCAATGCTCAGATCTGTTCTGAGCTACAACAGAATGGCATTAAATATACTGATCCCAAGGATATTGCCAGTAGATTGATTCAGTGCCAACTTCACCCCCCTCTCACCCCCTAAAGAGCCCAGCTCAATACCAAAAGATTGCCAAATTCTGGTAATCACGGCCACACAGGTAAAAAACGCATGCTTCAAAGCTAAGAATACAGCATCCATGGGACCAGACAACATCCCAGGCTGTGTACTACATGAACTACACAATGAACTGGCACCTCACTTAAGTGTCATGTTTAATCATAGCCTCATCGCAGGCTTCATGCCCAGTTAGTGGCGCACAGCTACAGTTATCCCACTCCACAAGGGGGATCCACCTTGGAAACCGGGAACTATCGTCCCATCAGTCTGACGAGCTTGGTCTGCAAAGCCATGAAACGCATTATCATGGAACTTATAAACAAAGACGCTGGCAACCTTCAAACACTGGACCCCACCCAGTTTGGTTTTATAAAGGGCCAATCTTGTCTCCTCAACCTGATTGACTTCTTCAAATCAGTATCCAGAGCCATGGATGAGGGCAAGGCAGTCCACACAGCCTATCTGGACCTTGCCAAGGCCTTCAACACCATCCTCTAGTCTGGAATCATAGATAAACTTACTAAGCTGTGCAATAATCCCTACGTCACTTGATGGGTTGCCAACTGCTTGCTGACAGAACCCACACTGTAAAAGTAGTCAACTCAAAATCCATCTCCAGACAAGTGACAAGTGGAGTAGCTCAGGATTCAGTCCTGGGACCACTCTTGTTTGGCATCTACTTCTCTGAAGTACAGGCCAGCACTAAAAGACTCTGGATAACAAAGTTTGCAGATGACTGCAAACTGGGAGCCATTATTGAATCCCCAAATGATGTGGATATTCTACAAAAGGGCCTTACAGAAACAGATGCTTGGTGACAGAGCTATGGGCTCAAGCTCAATGCCAAGAAATGTATAGTTATCCCCTTTGGGAAAAACCATGTACCCATGAATTACCACATAAGTGGCAGTACACTAAACACTGAAAGTGTGATAAGGGACTTAGGGACACAAGTGGACAGTGGTCTCACCTTCGATAACCACATCACCACAACAGTCAGGAAATCCTTCTATGTGGCACACCTCATCATTAAGGGCTTTTCATCCAGAAAAAAGGAGGTCATTGTCCCACTGTAATCATCCCTCATTAGACCCATTATAGAGTACAACGCCCCATTTGGTATGTACCTCACAAGACATCTGCAATAACTGGAAAGGCCACAGAAATACCTCACTAAAAGAATCACAAGCCTAAAACAGATGCCCCATGCTGACCATCTTAAAAAACTCCAGCTATATTCTGTCGCATATCGTCTGCTCAGAGGCGATCTCTGCTTAACATACAAGGCCATGTCAAACCCAGAGCTGTTGGACATGCTACAATTAAAGAAATCCCAATCCCTCAGAGCCACATGCTCCAGGGATATAAACCTTGTCATCACAATGAACAAAACATGCTGGGGGGATAGGTTCCTGACCCTGAGACTCCCCATACTCTGGAATAGACTGCCCATACATATCAAGCTGAGCACTTCTTTGGCCCTCTTCAAAAAGAACCTTGACGATTAAATGGAAGATAGGAAATTCACCCCAAGGATCATGTCAATTGCCCTGTTAGACACGGGACCAGGGAAGTAATAGCCAGGGAATTGTTATGGCTAGGCTTGTATAGGCCCTAAGGCCAATAGCCTAGTACCAACCTATGAACTGCTTTTGTTTCCTCTAACGTCCCAAAGACTGGTGTATGAGTCAACCTGTTTCTATTTTACATGTAGATACCTGTGGGTAATGTTGGGTGGCACAGTGTCTTCTCGCTGGTGCCTTCACTGCAGAATCTGCATGCTATCACTGTGTTTGTGACTGTGTTTTCTCTGGGTACTTTGTCCCCCCCACACACATCTCAAAGACAAGTGGCAGCTGGATTGGCAACTATAAATTGTCAGTGGATGGTGTGTGTGATATGGAAGAAAGTCCTGGTGATCCACTGCCTTGCCCTATGTCCCAAGCAAATTCTGTTGTTGACATTGGCTTCTCCAAGGGTTGATTCAGAAGTCAGATGCAAGTCAACAGCACTAGCTGGGTCGATACAAGCATGCAGTGTGTGTGTATGTGTGTGTGTGTGTGTGTGTGTGTGTGTGTGTGTGTGTGTGTGTCTGCACATGTACATGTATCCTCAGAAACACTTGTCTTCTTAGTTTATTGGGAATTAGTGTTTTTTTAGCTTTGAACTTTAAGCCTTGACCTTGACTTATTTTATTCATTAAAAGAAAAAAAAAGACTGAATTTCTATCCTTAGTCACAATTTTTGCTTTGGCCATCATTTGGTTAAAAGGTTGCAAGGGGCTCACAATTCGTCTTAGACCATCTATGACCCTATAGCTTAGGCACCCAGACCCTTGGCTTAATTGAGTTATTTCTTCCACAGTTGCTATAGTGCAGTCCTGCTCATTTAGGGGGGACTGAAAGGATGCAGGAGAAGAGTGAAAGAGAATAATTGTAGATCTTTCCTTAGTCATGTCTTTTGTTCAGACCATCATTTAATCAAAAGATTTGGGGATAAAAGCTCTAAAACTCAAATGGAGCATCTGAAAACATGAGTTCTTCTCTCTGACTTCTTTTCTGTGGAGTCTGTGTTCTCCCTGTATCTGTATTGGTTTAGTCATGTGATCTGTTTTCCTCCAACACCATAAAAATGTTAGGCGAACTGTGGAAGAAATAACTATGCCAGGGGTCTGGGTGCCTAAGCCATAGGGTCATAGATGGTCTGAGAAGTCATCATACCCATGTACTCTTCCCTTACTTCCCTTATCAGACCAATCGCTGAATACAGTTTCTCTTTGATATGTACAAATCCAAGCATATCACTCAGCTAGAAAGGCATACACTTCAAAAATGATTTCTGCCTTGAGAAACACCTACCTGGTTCATGACAGTCATCTTCAGTATGTGCATGTGCTTGGGTGAAAAACAAATGGAGCATCTTGTGACAGATCTGGCTTCCATGGATAGTGTCAACGTGAGTATCCCAGTTATTAAAGTGTACTCTTGGTCAATAAAGTGTATCAAAAGGAGTGAGGAAAAAAAGCAAGGTTGAAGAGTAAGGCTGGATTTCTTTCCCTATCAAGACAGTTGAAAGATTTAAGGCCTTTAATTTTCCTGGTCAGAATTTTTTGGTGCCTCTCTGGTTTAGTGATATGCTTGGATTTGTGCATATCAGAGAGGAACTGTATTCACTGACGGGTCTGATAAGGGATGAGTACATGATGACTTCCCTGGATCTTGAGGATATTCCCTTGGAAAATAACTGGGACAGACAGACAGACAGACAGAAGGATTTCCTGACTATGGAGGAAATATGATGATCAAATGAAACAACACTGTACATTAAAATACCCAGGTGCCTTATGTCTGTCTCTGTCTGAAGAGGAATGCCATTTATAATATACAAGGGAGAACAGCTTTTTCTAATCACTACTATGCTGCACATTTTTGCATTTGGTTTGAGACCATTTTCAGTATACCAGGAATGTGCATATTCCGGCCTTTGTTGGAGTTGTTTATTATCCCTATATGAGCAGATAATAGTGCACAGCTTGCAATTATCAGCAAACTCAGTCTACTGCCCTTCTGGGATATTGACTTCAATGTCTGCAAAATAAATGCTGAAGAATGGAGGTCCCAGCATTGAACCCTGTGGTACCCTACTTTCACAAATTGTGATCTCCTGGATAGCTAATTCGTAATCCAACAGACAACATAAGGGTATACCATAAGTTAAGCTAATTTTTTAATAGGTGAAATAACAGTTAGTATGGAAATGAACTGAACAGTAGTCCAGGGACACAGTGCCCAAACTGCCCATATGGCCTGAGTGACATGTACCTTTCTCAGAATTCTTGATATAATTTTCTCTTTTACATGACATACTACTTCATTCATGGCAGAAGTAACTGATTTATTATTATAAGAGGTTCTTTGCCCTGTAGCATTCTGCTGTATGCTAAATTCAATAAAATAAAATAAAAAAGTCCAGTACTAGAGTATTACTTTGTTTGCCTTTACTAGAAGCAGATTTTGATACAGAACCAAAGATGTTACAAAGCTGTGGTGCTCTGAAATAAGGTTAACACTTTTTTTTCTTAGTTTGTGGTTATTTCAAATCAGAAAGCACCTTTTCATCAGTTCTTGCTAGCCCACATCACACCATTTTTTCATTTCCAAGTAGGTCTCTCACACTGCCTGAATTTCAGCTGGGGCTGGAAAGAAAGGAATATGCATCTGGTTAGCCTACCCATTCTTGATAACAGGAGACCTAACTGCATTTCGGAGACTTCTCTGAACTATTAACATTTTATTTGCCTGCAGCCATAATATTAAAAATGTGCACTCATTCTCACATTTTTCAGGTCTCCTGCATGAATGATACAAGTTCTAACTCAGCTTGAATTTGTAAAAATGAATTCAATGTAGAATTCAAACTCATTTTTGGGAGGGAGAAAGGCTCAAAGCATCTCAAACCCCCCACCCCCCATGTAGGGTTAAACTTCAAAGTTGCTGTTTGGTGAAAGGTGAAGTTTCCCTGCTGTGACTACTTTATTTATTTATTTATTTATTTGTTAACCAGGTAACATTAGTGTCAGTTTTCAGGGACCATCTGGGAGCACTGTCTAGTTATTTGAGTTTTTTGGAGTCACACAATAAGCAAATGGAGGCTAAGGGGATCAAATCTTGGACTGAAGGAAGAAGCTCAATAACAGCTCATAGCCTTCTCTGTGTTAGCTTAAAACAGCACAAAGTCACACTCAGTAACACTTTCAGTAGTGATCATCATGCCCCAGCATATGCTGTCACCAATATGTTTATGTGGAGATATGACACCCTCTGCTGCAGGCAAATGATATCTTATTGACCATTTCCAAAAACTACTGTATCTTTTTGTGGTTTACAACAACCTTCCTTCATTGATTACCTCTTCTTAATTAGAAATCTCTACATATCAGTAATCAAACCTACATTGCTGCAGTCTTCTCTTCTGTTTGCTAACATTTCACTATACCAGTAGCAACATAAAATCACAGAGTAACAAGGAGACTTTTACTGTATACACAATATATATGCAGTCTGTCATTGTTTGTAACACTTTGAAGTATAATTTTACTTCTGTTACTCATAGAATATTTGCATTTTTATCCTTATGAACTAGGAAAAGTATATTCACTGTTACCAACTACTCTCAGAAACTGTAATAGAAATGCGATTTCTGTATATGATGTCATCCTCCCTGTGCCTCTGCAGAAAATGGACCACAACCCAAATGAATAACACATCAAGAAAACATTAAATACATACATACATAAATAGTGTGGTACTGAGAAATGGTTTCAGTGTCAGGGTCTTTAATTCTGTATTTCATTGTATGGCTGAAATCAACATTCTTCTTGATTAGTAGATCACACTTGGTTTACCTTTAAAACCTCGAATCACACTTGTGCGAGTGGTCATATCCTCGCATCGTAAAAACAAAACTGGAAAAAGTGACAGTTTCTAATGTTCAAAAGCAGCAAATCGAACAGCTGATTCACTGTTTTTCGAACATGAATGTCGACAACAAAAGTATATGCCGTGTAATGCAGTGGGGCAAGCCCCCCTGCACCCCCACACCCCCCCTTCTTTATTATTCTAACTCTGAGATCGCACTACAGCGGGGAATGGAACCATTTCTAACTCCCCACTATAGTGTGCTCTGCCCCTAAATGTCGAATGTGCAATGAGCGACTCTCACTGTGCATTCGCTCATTGCACATTCGAACTGTCTTCCGTTCGAAGTTTTCAGAACTTGAAACCTGTCTTTCGAACATTTGACGGTTGCCAGTGTGCAATACGCACATGTAAAGGTAAACCTCACACTTGTCTATCACCCAAGAGGTAATATATAACCCAGTGCCGTTTCCTACTCCCATGTCTAGTTTACGCAGAGCACAAGGTAAGACAAATCTATCAGTCTTGTCCACTAACTAGGTACCCTTCCACTCTTTACTGTTGCTGTATACTAATAAATTCATTCATGTGTAAAACAAATGTTTTTCTGAGGGGGGACTGTGTCAGTACTGCATGACTTTAATTACTATGGTAGATGGAGTACTCCCATCCAGTCTGTGGCCATTTACCTTAATCATCTTACATATACACACACACAAACACACACACACACACACACACACACACACACACACACACACACACACACACACACACACACACACACACACACACACACACACACACACACGATGTTTACCACCGGGTATCTGGGGTAACAATGGGTACCTCCATCTCTAATATTTATGCCAATATTGCAGTAGATCAATAGGCAAGTAAATACATTTTTGATTGTGCATCTGTATATAGTGCAAATGTTCTATTTTATAAATGTTTTGTAGACATATTCTTTTATCTGGCAAGGGATAAAACTGTTATCTCTTATTGTTAACTACACTGTTAGAATTTGTAGATTATTTGGATCATACAACTGATTTTTTTTTTAATTTAAGATGACACACACAGATAAGGAAATCAATTTTCTGGATGTAAATATTTAAAAAAATTGGTATGACTTTAGAAACTAGTATCAATAAAAAAGAGGTGCATGCAAATCAGCTGTTACATAGATGTAGTATGCACCCAAATCATATATTTAAAGGTGTACTTAAAAGACAGCTACTAAGAGCAAGTTGTCGGAATACAAATGCTGAAACTTGCACACTACAAATGTCAGAAATGATTAAAGAAAAACTCCACCCGAGAACGGAAAAAAAATCTGTTTTTTTTTTCACTTTATCTTTGTTTCCTGACCTATTTTAACACCTCAAAATCACTTGCTTTATTTGTTATTTTAACCTATTTTCCACAACATGGCTACCAACTTGGCTTGATGTATCAATGTGATCTTTTTCTCCCTCAACCCTTTCTCTTTCCCATAATGCTTTGTATGACTTATGCCAGACATAAGGAAGTAACTTTGAATTCCCATGCCATTGGCATATAATGGGATTTGTGTGAGTCACTGTTATTTTCTTTACCTTCTGTAAAAGGACTGCTTCATTTCTGTCTCTAATCACCCTCATTTATGTTTGGTTCATACCTTGTTTTACACTATACTTAGAAGTTAATCAGCTACAGCCAGAAAAGTAACTAAATTGCAGGCCTTTGTTCAGGTTTTCTTTTTGTAGACTAAGAGGAACTGATTCTGCAAGGGTCTCAGTGCAGCGACAGTTTTAACCCTTCTGCAGTAGTGTTGGAGGAGGGGACTCTCAATTGCTCTTGAACTACAAAGGTAAAAGTGCTGCTAAAGTATTTCATAAATGCAACTTTCTAATACTTCCTCACAGAGATGTGCAACACAGGTTAACCAGCACTGTCAACTATTGTATGAACAGAGACCACTGTAATGGGCTGGTTCTTGAAGATGTCATAGATTCTTCAAGACTACACCATTCAATAATATCATAAATAAAGTAATTTATATCAGATGAAACAGCAGGTCATTAAGCAATACCATACAGTACCATAAAGGGACACAGTACTCTGAGTGCCTTTACTATAAATATACACCAGGTGAGCAAAGGAAGAAGCCTACAATTGGAAGGTAGGTCTGCAAGATCTATTTGTATCATTTGCTCATGAAGCTGACTATAATATGAAGTCATACCATGAGATATTCCATCTCTTGAGTACAAAGCCAGACTCTAGACATGTAGGGGTAAGCTTGATTTTCTACAATACTTTCATAATTGATTTTCTATATCTAACAGTAGAAGAATACACTGATATTTTTTCTTGTGTATAAATTTCACAGACAGTTAGATTAAAAAGCAGGATGAGATTTTATAGAAGGAAAACGTCCTGTTCCTTTTACCTGTTGGGCAATGACCTGCTCTTGATGGTACATTTGCATTAGGGCTTGGCAATACCAGCAGAGTATAACTGATTTCAAACCATCATACAGACTGGCACATCTATGCAGTTTGTGCACACTGCAGTAAATGTCTTCAACAACAGGTTAGACTCAGGAATTTCTATTTGAATAGTTTGCCACTCTGGAGAGAAAATGGAACACCACAGCACATGAAAAATAGCAATTCAGTTTGACTTGATCAACTGTGAGTAGCTGTGAAGATAGGTGAAGGCTGCCAGCCTAGCCAGACAGAATGTTGTAGATAATTCTGTCATTTGTAATATTAATATAAGCCACAGGCTTGTTCTCTTAAATGGGAAAAATGGAGTTAAATGTGGAACTGCATAAATGTGACAACAGTGCACTCTGCTGTAACAAAGCTAATAAGTCAATTCTTTGATGTCAAAACTTGGAGCCAACATGTCTGGATGAAGGAATTCTGGCTATTGTCTTGAGACCAGAGTTAATTGATAGAATTTGCATGTATACATTTTTGTATTGTTCTGGCTTCCTGACCAACTGCAAGATCAAGGGCTATTAACCTCTGAGAATCTGTTAGGCTGGGAACCAGAAAGAAATTATGTAATGTGAAATGAATCAGTGGTACTGTGTTATCAATTTAAGGACAGA
The DNA here is from genome assembly GCF_019279795.1 of Protopterus annectens. Taxonomy (NCBI): domain Eukaryota; kingdom Metazoa; phylum Chordata; order Ceratodontiformes; family Protopteridae; genus Protopterus; species Protopterus annectens. Next base: position 1,624,348,640 of record NC_056725.1, read on the forward strand.
AAGAAGGAAAGCATGAGAGCATTTGTCTTGAGAACATCCAACTCACCAGATCTCTGCCTGTGTCTGTATGTAAGTAGGATTTTAGAACTGTGGTTTCTCTTAGAAGTAACTAGAAATTAGGATGATTAGACTGTGTTTTTCTGTGTGTTGATGTCAGAACTTTTCTACAGTATTATTTTAAGTATTTATCTGTGATCTCTGAACTCTTGACTAGTACTGTGTAGTAAGAAGTATTGTCTTGTGTTTTTATTATTTATTATTAAATATTTTTTAAACCTTTCAACTGTGGCTGTTTTGTGTAGAGATAATTTAAGCTCTAAGAGTACAATGCATGTATATAGTGATACTGTACTAAGTCACTCCAAATAAGACTTGACTGTTAGGTTGCACTTACCATTTGGATAATAATATTGCACAGTAATAATTGGACACCCTTTTAAGGGCCTTTGAGTAGCTGATAAATATTAGCTGGGTGGTGGCAGTGATTTCTACCGTATGGTCTGGGTAAAAGGGGCACAGCTGGAGAACCTGTGCCAGCCTTCCCCAGGAGTGCCTGTGTGGTTGTATATAACTCTTATCTCAAAATGTGTATGTCAGCTACTTGGGCAGGGACACAAAGCACTGGTTGGACAGAGAGGGTGCTGGAGGTTTTAGCTTGCCCACTAGGCTGAGATCTGGACCCTATAGCTGTGCCAGTGGGGAGTTTTACTGGGGACCTGGAGAGAAAAGGGAGAAACTAGCCCCAGACTGACTGTGATCTCTGTGTGCTCTTAAGGGAAATTGTACTTTATTGTGTGTGTGTTTGTTATCCTTTCCCTATATGGATGCCCCTCACTGGTGTTAGTGGTTAGAGGATTGTGGCTCCTTGATTGATGAGCCAGTGCACGGGTGTCACAAATTAATTGTTTGACAGTGGTGGGATATCCACACCACATATTAATTGGTTGGCAAATACTAACTGGCTTGTAGTGGTGTGGGTGGAGTGAATTCCTGTAGCTTGTGAACAGTGATTACTGAAGGTGTTTTGTACTCTAAATCAGCCACACAGTGAATACTCAGAGTTCAGACCACAATTGTTTTATTTCTTTTGTTACCTTAGTTAGTCAGGGAGAGCAGGCAACATGTCAGCAGAGGAGTATGGAAAGCTGACAAGGAGCCAGCTGGCTGAGATGTGCCAGGCCAGGGGACTTGTGCATGGAAACCTGACTAAGGCAGACATGATTGCAGGTTTGGTCACAGCTGCATCAGAAAACATCAACCAGGAGGATGATCAGACTAGCAGTGGAGATGAACCACAATCAGAGAATGGACAGCTCAACCTTTCTGCAGAGGACTTAAAAATCCATCTTGAGCTAAAGAGACTTGAGTTGGAGGCCAGGTGTGTGGAAATAGAAGCAGCTGAGAGACTGAGCCATCTAGAAAGTGAGAACAATGAGAAACTATGGTGCTTGCAGGCTGAGGAGAATGAGAAACTGCTATGCCTGGAAGTTGAGGAAAAGGAGAGGCAGAGGCAGCATGAGAAGGAGATGCTGACTCTTCACCAGAGTCATGGAGGTAATAAGGAAGGGAGTAACTGGACCCCAGAAGCACAAAAGGTCAGTAAATTTCTTCTGCAGTTTAAAGAGGGGATAATTTTGATAGTTTCATTCATATGTTTGAGAGGGTATGTAAACAGTATGATGTTGACCAAAGGCTCTGGGTACAGTTCCTGACCCCCTTACTCCATGGTAAAGTTGTAACTGTGTTGTGTAAACTTGCTGATTGTGAATATTTTAATTATACTGCTGTTAAAAATCACGTTAGAATGTTTTAAGCTAACACCTAAAACGTATGGGAAAAGGTTTCGTGAGCATAGACGCAAGGCAAATGAAAGTGTGTGTGAATATGTTGCTGAACCGAGCACTTATTTTCATAGGTGGGTGAATGGATGTCAAGTCACCACATTTGAAAGGTTGGAAGACCTTTTGGTGAGGGAACAAGCCCTTAGCACTTTGCCTGAGGACATGAGTATCTGGTTAGCTGATAGACAATGTACTACTTCAGATGAGATGGGGAAGAAGGGAGACCTATACCTAGCAAGCAGGGAATCCCTGCACAGGAAAGGGACCCCCAGTACTGCTCATGGGTCTAAAGGAATCCATGGTGGGCAGCACAGACTGCCCCAACAGAATCTGCCAGTAGCAGGAGAAGCCACTAGTCTAGGTACACATCCAGGACCTAGGGTTAAATGTTTTGAATGCAACCAGTGGGGCCATGTGGCATACAGATGTCCATGGAGACAAGGTGGGGAACAAAAGGTGAGAGAGCAAGTAAGTGGGGAAGACAAAATGCCAATAGTATGTTATCTTGAGACAACAAGGGTACCAAACTACCATCCTGCAGATGTCCTGATAGGGAAGGATTTGGATGAGGCAGTACTATGTGCTTATGCAGTTACACACAGTCAGGCTTGGAGACAAGCTTGTGGGTCTGGTAGCCTGGGGGAGACCCAGACAGACCGCATACTTGCAGCCAGGACTGGTGAGGTGGTTACTTCAGGGAGGAAGCTATGCTGTAGCAGTGAGACTGAAGGTGAGCCACAGCTGCTTGTGGGTGCTGATGTTCCCTTGGACAGAGTGACTGCAAAGGTAGAGGTGAGTAGTAGCACTCAGGCTGACAGTGAGGCACCACTTTCAGAGGATGCCAGACTTCCTGTGAAAGGGGAGCTGGGAAGGGTTACAAAGAGAGAGTTGAAACAGGCTCAACTCTCAGACCCTACACTGCAAGGCCTGAGGCAGGTAGTTGGTGAGGCACCTGATTCTCAAGGGAAGGGGAATCTGCATACTGGGACAAAGGGTTACTGTATAAAGAGTGGACCCCTGAGGGAGGGCTAGAAGGTGAGAGGGTGCAGCAGTTGGTAGTGCCTAGAGCCTACTGTCTGGCACTTCTAGCCATAGCCCATGATATTCCCTTTGCAGGTCATATGGACATAAAATGTACAAAGAGACATATTATGCAGAACTTCTATTGGTCTGGAATTTCCAGAGATGTAACAGGGTACTGCAGGACATGTGAGCAGTGCCAATAGGAAGGCAGAAGACAAGGTGGGAGCTCCTTTGATTCCTTTGCCTGTGATTGAAAAGCCATTTCAGAGGGTAGCTATGGATATTGTGGGACCTCTGAGTACCCCAAGTTCTGCAGGGAAAAAGTATATCCTAGTGGTAGTGGATTATGCTACATGGTACCCTGAGGCAGTGGCTCTGTCCTCCATTGAGGCAGAAAAGGTGGCAAATGCTTTGTTAGAGATTTTCAGCAGGGTAGGTTTCCCAAAAGAAATACTGACTGACAGAGGTGACCATTTCATATCAGACCTGCTGGCTTCCATCCCCAGACTAATGGTCTGGTTAAGAGGTTAGACTCTACAATCAAGTCCATGCTACAGGCATTTGCAGACCAGTTTAAGAGGGAGTGGGACAAATATTTGCCCCTTCTGTTGTTTGCTTACAGAGAGGTTCCCCAGGAATCCACAGGTTTTTCACCCTTTGAGTTGCTGTATGGGCATAGGGTGAGGGGACCTCTAGATTTAATTCAAGATGAGTCGGAAGGTGAGTGTAAACCTCACAAGGAGTCTGTTGTGGCATATGTCCTAAACCTCAGGACAAGGCTCAGAGAACTCATGGGCTTTGCCCAGGAGAACCTGGCAGAAGCCCAACAACAGAAAAAGGTGTGGTATGACAGGAATGCTTGAGCTAGAGAATATGCTGTGGGGCAGCAGGTAATGGTTCTCATTCCTGTCAGACACAACAAGCTGCAAGCAGCTTGAGAGGGACCCTACAAGGTGGTAAGAAAGGTAAGTGATGTTAACTATGTGGTGGAACTGCTAGGCAGGATGCAGGGGCACAAATTGTACCATGTTAACATGATGACACCTTACCATGATAGGGGGGTCCTTGTGCTAAGCATTTGCAGTGGATTGCAGGAGGAGTCTGAGGGAGATCTGGTGACTGGGAAATTGTACTTTACTGTGTGTATTTATTATCCTTTTCCTATATGGACACCTCTCACTGGTGTTAATGGTAAGGATTGAGGCTCCTTGATTGCTGGGCCAGTGCACGGGTGTCACAGTAGCAAAGAAAAGTCAATATTATTTTTTATTAAAATCGTACACATATAACTAAATAGCAAGATTTTTAAGGACTGCTACCAAATGCAGAACTTAAAATATTATGGTTATTGTTGTTAGTTAGCATGTGACTTGAAACTTGAAACAATAATACAGTAGATAATTTATTAACTTACAGCTATTCAGTTTTCTGCATTATTGTTTGTTTAGA